>NC_047155.1:2218768-2233768 GCF_009819705.1 Hippoglossus hippoglossus
TTAATAAAAGAAGAGGTTTGTGTGACTTGAACATGAGGATATGCAACGATAATGAGAGAAACATTAATTGGACACCGTGACAGGTAATTTGGTAACTTTTTATCCACGACTACGCTGTTGCCACATGCTTCACGCAGTAACACAACTTTAGTTCTGCCTCACGGATAAGACGCAGAGCTGGATGTCACAATATCCTCCAGTTTAATGAAGAAAAATTAGAGAGTTCCGCCGCCCCGTGTCTTCGACCCTCTTAATTAAGCGTCCAGTTCACAGCGCGGATATGAAAGTCCGGGAGCCACACGCAGCTAAATTGGCACCGCGGCTGTTGTCTGATTTCAACATGTGTTCTAATGATGGTGCAAAGCGATCCGTCCGATCCCGGCTCCGTCCGAGTGACAAACACATCCTCATGTCGACCGATCATTCAAACCAGCGATGTCAGGTTAGATCGGGACAGTCACCAAACCCCCGCCGGAGCTGGAGACTCCTTCAACCGCGGCAACACGAGGAGTTGTGTAGTTTGTGTGTGTCACCCCCCCGCCGCCAAATTCACATGTGAGCCCAGCTGCTGTGTCAAGTCTGAGGTGTTTCTGTTGTGGAGTAATTAGTGACTGTAGGGGGGGGGGGACCAGTCATCTGCAGGAAGGTCGAGGTTTAAAGAACAAAAAACTCATCAACTGTTTAAAATTGTGTTGTTTAATGCAGCTGTGGTTTGTGGTGTTGACTGATTACTAGTATATATATTTACGAGTGGGATGTCCTTTAACCAGAGGGTTGGTAGATCGATTCCCGGCTTCTCTAGTCCACGTGGAAAAGGACGAGACACTGAACCCTGGATCTGGGGTTCGACCCGACATCGTTGTGATTGATTGATTATCTGCTGTCATTGTTCTGTTAATACTTCTTGGTTTGACTTCATTTATTTCTCTGTTCAGTGACCAAGGTTATAACGGTGTTTGTTCATATCCCGTTAACTCTTTGAATTCTGCCACAGAACAGTACATTGGTGCTTTTGCTGTTGTTTTTCAAATGATTCATATCACTAAACTTTTTACCACACAAAAAAATACAAGTATGACATATTTTTCATTAGATTTTTCTAAATAAACACAGAAAACCTACTGAGCTAAAGACATGAACACATTCTGGTTTTAGTTCTTGTGATGAGGTTTTTCCAATAATAAAGATGCTGTGTTATTACAGTTACTTTATCGTTATATCCACTTGGCTTCGTTTAGACGACTAATTCAAATGCTTTTATGACAATATAGAGAATATTAAAACCTGCAGCAGAACAAAACGATCAACAGGGGGACGCAGATAATTTTTGTTTCTGCAGAGAAAACGAATCCTAAAAACCTCTTGAACACGGCACCAGGACATGTGAATCCATCTTTTATCCCCAAACCCCAGTGAGGCCTCCTGCTTTCATGATCAAGAGAAAATCCTCAAAGATAATTCACAACGCAAGACCCAGTGGAGGTATCATCACACAGCGCGAGGAAAATCAAATGATCTTTTGAAGTAAAAGACATTTTGCTTTATAATTTAATCCGACTGTTACGGATATAATTGGCTGAGTGACATTATTGTAACGAGCAGCTGCAGTCGGGCTTTTATTCCTCGGGGCCTCGAGCGTTTCCCCGTCGTTTCCTCCGCCGTCCTGGACACAATGACATTCTCTTATCTGGAGATGAATATGTTCAACACCTCCCTCCACCCCCCCCCCCCCCCCTGTCTCCGTCTCCTCTTCCTTCCAGGTCGCAGCCTACATCTCTGTGTCTGTCACTCTGCCATTCTCAGCCAATTACCGGCTGGCTTCAGGTGCTTAACCCCGGGCCTCCGCATCAATTGTCTCATTATATCGCTGCTTTAAATCTGTCTCTCGTCCCCCTCCAGCTCTCCGTCTCCTTCTGTTCGTCACTGTCTGGCTTTTCTGCTTTTATCGGCCGCGTTTTTTAAACTTCACGTCTCTCTTATGTGAAACCATTCTCAGTTTTTACCTCCGTTGTCACTCCCACTTTTTTCCTTTCCCCCCTCCTCTCTCCGTCCTCATCGCTCCCAATGACTCTCATCTTCTCACCCATCCTTCACTCCCCCCCCCCCCCCCCCCCACCCCCCCCCCCCCCCCCCCTCCCACAGTTTGCAAATTGCTCCAACTCAATTGTCCCTCTCCTGCCAATATAGGCGGCAATGGTTTTAATAAAGCATGATTTAAAATAGATTTTCCTTCTGCTTCATTCTGGATTACATTAGTGTCTGATTTGGGCACTGATCACAATATATATTCACCCTGTCTCCATCCATCGGGATGACTCCAGCACAAACCATGGGAGGTGTTGCAGTACTGACACTGTTCTACAGCTGGAGTATTATGAGGTCATTTATTGAACCCCATGGAAATCAAGAAGAGTTTTGTTTTTATTTACGTCTCTTTAAATAGTTACAGGGGCAGGTTTGGCTGTAGAGCGGTGAGTTTTAAGCTTATAGCGCTTTTGTGTCTTGGGTCAGGGACTAAGGACTGATACAAGGACAGTTAAGTATGAGTTGGACTTCTCCAGAGTGAACCCCACCTCTCCCCCCCACACATAGGAAGACTGGTATAGCTAATGGATGGATGGACATTTAAAAGCCTGATAAAACATGTCTTTAGTTTAACCTTAAATATGTCAATGGGAGAGAAATGCAACTGTAACAAAGTAAATAGTTCCAAAGGTTTGGAGCGACCACAGTAAGTGGGTGATCACCTTCATCCTTTAGCCTCACAGGGACAGGTAGGGACACCAGGGGGCGTCGCATCAAGTTGGGCAATGCAGGCGATAGATCTGCGCCCTGAGCGGAGAGGAAGCCTGATTACTTTGGTGCCTCCAGGTCCCCTTTTTGCTCGGCTCGCTCGAAAACGCTCCTGATCTGAGGGATCTGGATGTGGAGAGGGGGCCGAGCATCTTAATCTACTGGGAGCCACGAGGTGGGAGGCTTTAAAAATAAATTTAAGAAGCTTATGATCCTATATTTAAAGTAGAAATCTGCACTCATTTAATGTGTCTTTCTTTTTGTCTTAAACCAAGAGCCCCAGTTACTCCCCAAAAGACAAATATGTCACATTTAAAATGACGTAAAAAACCACAAAGAAACACACGAAAAGTAACGATGGTGGATTTTCAAAAATGAAAAGAATCAAATCATAAAAACCACCCGCTTCCAATTTCCTAACACTTCATACCCTGATCATTTGATTTGCCATTTAAACGCTGGGGTGGATTTAGCCGTTCGCCAAACTTTGAGGGGATTGTGCCGTTAAGTCAGATATCGTGAGTTATGGCGTGACTCAGTAGTTTGTTCCATGCAGAGAGACGTAATTAAAATCCACTAAAAGGCATCTGCTACTAGTCGATTTAATCCAATTTATCCAAGTCACAGAGCTGCAGGGTGTCTGCTTGTCTGCAGCTGCTTGTGTGTGTGTGTGTCTGTGCGTGTGTGCGTGTGTGTGTGTGTATTTTGGGCAATGAGTGTTTATTCGTTTTAGGTTATTGTTTGTTTGTGCGTTCGTTACATCTGATATTACATGAGTAGATTAACTGTTTATGTCTTATCTGAAAAGAACAATGTGCTTTAGAGAGTGTGTGTGTGTGTGTGTGTGTCTGTCTGTCTGTGTGTGTCTGTGTGTGTGTGTGTGTGTGTGTGTGTGTGTGTGTGTCTGTCTGTGTGTGTCTGTGTGTGTGTGTGTGTGGAGGCAATGAGCCAGTTTAATGACATTCTTAAAGCTGTCATGATTAAGAGGCCGATCATTTGATGAGGCTGCTGTCGAGGTACTTCACCGGTGAAATATGACACACTTCTCTTTTATTTCTATTAATGAGGTGACTCAAGGAAAGTCTTTAAGTGTGTTGGCGAGGGGAGCGTGTGTGTGTGTGTGTGTGTGTGTGTGTGTGTGTGTGTGTGTGTGTGTGTGTGTGTGTGTGTGTGTGTGTGTGTGTGTGTGTGTGTGTGTGTGTTATTTATTTGAGAGGGATTATATGAACATCGGTTTGGACAGTGCCTTAAAACACACACACACACACACACACACACACGCACACACACACACACACACACACACACACACACACACACACACACACACACACACACTTGTTAAATCCAAGGAGGGGAAAAACCCGTGTGAGGGCTCTCGTCTGATCTTGCTTGTTTGCCTCCGAGGGTCATCGTCACGGGAGAGTTTGCCTGTGTGTGTGTGTGTGTGTGTGTGTGTGTGTGTGTGTGTGTGTGCGTGTGCGTGTGTGTGTGTGTTAAGGTAGAGGTTAGGTTGTTATTGCTTTGGTGTGAGAAAGCAGATTAAAAGTGCAACCTCTGCAACATATCAACGGTCACACAACTAATGCTGAAGATATATGAGCCTCAGGGAAGTGTGTGTCTGTGGGTGTGTGTGTTGTGGTGGTGTGTGTGGTTAGGATCTGTACTAGTATCCAGCCTTTGGCCAATGTAGCTTTAGAAATATGTAATTTCCCTATGCACACACACACACACACACACACACTTTGAATATCAGACATACAAACACACTCGCAGCCTGAAACAGAAAGTTGTCCCGGCCATGTTTCTCCCAGTGGGACGCTCTCTGTGTTTTCTCTCTGACTCGTCTCTATACTCTCACTTCTTTTTCCCCGTGTTTCTGCCTTTTAGGTCTTTGTGAGTACAGAAACAGGTTGAGAGAGAGAGAGAGAGAGAGAGAGAGAGAGCAGCACGCTGGTGAGGATCAGTGTGGATCATCAGGTCGTGTGGACAAGGTCAACGAGATCCCACTGAAGAGCACCTGCTATTTGAGTTCGTGCTCTTGGAAAAAGTTGCAATTCTGAATCTAAAATCTAAACCTGTGACTCCCTGTCAGTGCCCACTTGTCTGTAGCTTATCACTCGTCAACGATTCAACAATTAGCAAATGTCCAATAACCACCTCATCATCGACCTATAGCTTTAAGATACTTTATTATTAGATCCCTCACGGGGTAGAATGCGGATGTTTCCCTCGTCAGTATCGTTCTAATTGATCCGTTTTTAGCTTTAAGTGGTCAACACACCTTGACGGCCACTGCAGGATTGGAACCAGCTGCTGAGGTGTTGCTCATTTCACACGTCCTGGAGCGGTGGCACCTGATCCTCTACAATCCAGAGGGTGCAGATGGAACAGAGACCACCTTGACAGTCAGAGGGTCGGGGGTGCTGATCCTGTTTCAGACTCTGTTAATTGTTGTGTTAACTGTGAAACTGAGTTCCTGGTTAATCACCTGTTGACTGAGCCAGGTTCGGTTTCCCTCTCAGACTCCCTTCCTCTGGTCTTATCAGTTGATTTGGTAGCATTCACCAGCGCCGTGTCCCTGGTACTTTGCCTCAGGCGGGTTTGTTGTGGTCAATTATCAGAGCAGATTTGATGTTGCCTTCCTTTGGCCTAACGAGCTGGATCCAAACATAATTGGGGCTCATCTGGGATGTGTGATTGAAATGGTTTACCACAGCACTACTTCTCCTGAGGTCCACCGTGCAGACGTCTATTAAAATCATTATCAAGACATTTCGAGGAGTATCCTAGACGAAGGAAATACCTGGTGAGTCAGGGTTTGTCAACAAAGGTTACACATGGAAGAGATGACGCAGAAGTTCACCAGAAGGTTTGTTTCTCTGACGTGTTTCACGTAACCCGTCGATTCCATTCTAGCAACAAGCCGGACGGGTTTCAATGTGGTTTCAAGCAGCTTGAACTCTGAGTCATGCAAAAGTTATGATTTATAATTTAAAAGCGTGAGTGATTGAGACAGTGGATGAGAACAGGAGGCTGATGGGAAAAGGACAAGAATGCGAGGATGAGACTCGATGAGAAGAAAAAGAAAATACAGAAAAAACGTTATGAAAAGAATATGCAAGGCCAAAAGACTCTCAAAGATAAACTGAAAAATAAACAATTAATGACAGCAAGGGGAAACAGGAACAAAATAAGATAGGACAGAAACAAGAGAGCAACACAGTGGAGGACAGAGGCAGCAAGATTGATTTCCACTCCTCCTCTTCCTCCCCTCCTCTCTTCTCCCCGGAACGACTCCCTAAAGCCTTTTGGATTAATGGCTACGTTTCTGCTGCTCATTCATCAGATTCACGAAGGCATCCCAAAACACTATGCCTCACTAGGCCCCTGCCTGATCTAGATATCTACCTGCCAAAAACATCCAATAGACCCTTAAGTACTTTCCAAGACAGGCAAAACAACTTTATCTCCACCTCGGGTCGAATCGCAAGAGAATTAGCACGTACGCTCGTTAGATGATCACAGACAGTTCAGCCCGGAGTCGTGTAGAGAAGTCAATCTCAGAGCTAATAGACCTGGATTTGGTTTGTTATACATTTAATCTGGGGTATTATCTTTTACCAGATATTCTATATTGTGGGGTTCAGGCTCCACTTTGATCTTCCGCACTCTGCCAGCGAATGTCCCTGATGCAGAATCATTTATGTGGTACATTTAAAAGTGTCCACAGCAATCTGAGGTCACGCACTGACTCGATCGATGTCCTCCAGGATTGTCTCATTTTAGTCCAATCGAAGAATTTACACATTGGGTTCATTAGAAACAAGACAGGGACTTGATATGGAAGGTGATGGTGCAGGCGCGTGGTAAGAAGGCCGAGTCTTTCGAGGTCCTAAACCCTGCATCCTCCATGTTAGCAGGTGGGACCAACTAAAAAGTGTTTTAAAAGTAGTCAAGGTTTTTTACGTTCTATGTTATTTTAAATGGGTTGAAACAGCGAGATCGATGCCTCAGACTTACTGACAGTCAGTTGAGCTTGTTGTGTGTCAGTGGGACCTTTAAACCACAGCTCCCACTCTACATCAGAATCTCAAGATGGCCGCACCCAGGTCTGTGGTATCCTGGCTTCAATGTGTACAAAGAGAGGACGTCTTTAGTTCCAGTTTAGAAATAGTGACCAGGTTGCATCTATTAAAAACCCTTACACTCTACCAGAGCAACCTTCTGGCACGATAGGCAACGAAGTGCTATTTGTGGTCGGTGTAGTTTGCTGGCTGCTCTGTTGTCCTTTAACAGTGACCAATGAGCCACTAGTATCCCCTGGTGCACTGTTACTCACTGCTTGGCCTTGTCACACTGCTGCCAGCTGTGCCATGTGAAATGCCCTCTCACAGTGTGCGATGGCTCACATGCCAACCCCCTGGCCCGTCCTGATTAATGATGGTGGGACGGTGTCCCTCCGGAGCGACGATGACTCTTCCTCTGCACACACAGACGTGGCCTCTCTTGTCCCCCCCCCCCCACCTGTCTACTGGGGGATTCGTTCATTCACAGATATTCAGCAGACATCCATCTATCCCCCAGATTCACCTGGTTGGGTTTGCACCTGTCTGTTGCTGCTTGTTTTGACCTGTTGCCACGTGTCACAGTCACGGACGCATGTTGACGGAGGGGAAAAGGGAAAAGGGGGCGAAGAGGAAGAGACGGATAAATCAGATGGATGATGCGACAGATCTGGTATTTTTCATGGCAGCCAGGGAGAAACCATCATCGACTAAACGACGTAAACAAAGTTATGATTCAAATAACCTCTCCTCCTCCTCTCTCTCTCTCTCCGCCTCTCCCTCTGTTAGCATCTCACCTCATCATTCTCCGTTCATCTTTTCTCCTCTTCTCATGTTTTTCTGTCTCCTCTCTCCCAAACGTTTGACCTCGGGTTGAAACGGAAGAAACAAGAGATACGCCGGAAACACGAGGAAACCGGGAGTCAATCATCCTGAAAGCAAATTTTGTTTTTGATTAAACAATAACGTGAATTACTATTTTTAAATACAACACTTATCCAAGCTTTAATTAGATTTTAGTTTAACGAGCAGCCTCTCTGCTCTTTCTGTTGTTCATTTTATTTTTTTTAATCCACTTCCCCCAACCCAGAAATTAACAATCTGTTAGCAGCGTCTCCAACTGAGCACGACCGCCAGATTATCTGAAAGATTAACTTCCATCATACCCAGCTGAAAGACTCCTGGATTAAGTGGGTGGTGGTGGTGGTGGTGGTGGTGGTGGTGGTGGTGGGGGGGGATGGTTGGACGTGGGGGGGGGGGGGGGGGGAGAGATTTATTCGGCTGCTGTCTGTTGTATTTCGTCCTGTCCCCCCTCAGACCTCAGAGCATAAATCCGATTTCGCTAACATGGTTTTGAGTCTTTGCAGAAACAAGAGAGGAGCTTTGATTTATTGCTGTTCTTCTGGAAAACTGTATGACTTCATTCTCCCTCCCCGGCTCTGTGCTGTGGGATTGTGTCGCACTAATTGAGGAGTCACAGTGTGTGTGCGTTCGTTACGGTGCATCACTTCATCTGTTGGAGCATAATTACACGTTAGCTCACTTGTTGTTCTCTGGAGGACCTTGACTCTGAAAACAGGAATCATGTTTAGTTTTTATTTAATTTCCACTGAAATGTTTTCTATTCCTCATCAGTCCGGCAGCAGAGACACATTTTGTGAACTGATTGAACTCGTGCTGTTGTGGCTGCAGCTATCCCAGCATGCACTGGGCTACTGGGTCATTAACTGGATTATTAAGATGCATATTTTAGATTCATTTAATATTTTGGCCCCTAAAATCAAGAGCTCAGCCTTTGTATTGGAATCTCTGCTTCTTGTTATCATTGATTGATGGAAATCAGAGGGCCTCTGCTGCCTGCAGACAAACAGGCTCGTGAGGGATTTCATTTTATTATCTGGTAAGAATAAAAAGCGAATGTCTTTGTGGGAGTTCGAGTGCGTCACGACGACCTGCAGGAGTTTTGTCTTCGTTAAAGTGGAAAGACGGCGAGCAGCGGATGCCAGGTTGTCTGATTCCGTCTCAGTCAGATGTGTGAGAGCTTGTTTCCTGCTGTGCTGACCTGAGGATCGGGTTATACATCAGCCCCCCCCCCCCCACCACCACCACCCCACCACCCCCTCGCGGCTCTCTTTGTTGCCAAATGTCAGTCTGCCAGTGTCTTATCCATGAATGGTAAATTACTTTACAGGCTTTGGTTTTTATTAAGTAGAAACAGACTCTTTAAGCCATGAGGCACCACAGGGAGTCTGAAGTCTGCACTCAGACTCACAAATATAATCACACACATAGAAAAGAGTTCTCTTTGAACTACAAGTACACACTCATTACTATTAACACGCACACACACACACACACACACACACACACACACACACACACACACACACACACACACACACACACACACACACACACACACACACACACACTAAACAATCGAATCGCCTCCCTTCTCAGATGGCCTCTAAGATGGTTTATCTCTGGTGCCGTTGTCTAATCTCGTCTCATTAGCGGATCAACAACATTTACAGTAAGTAGCTTGTTTGAACGAGCTCATAATGAAACTGGCTTCATGCACAGTCTTTTGGGGTTAAAGTGAGGATTAGGTTTAAGTCTAAGAGCTCGATCCGTTATTAGGGGAGGCAGCATCCATTTGTTTAGCTCCTTCAAATTGAATCAGTGAATCACAACCATGACGAGGTTTTACCATTGACTTTAGTTTAGGTTCCAGTGAAGCAACTAGAACAACAGATACAACTTTGTATCACCAGAGTCTAAATAATCCGAGTTGTTCTTCTTGGCGACGGTAGAATTATCTCTAATAACACAAATTCACGAGTCACGTTGTTCCTCCAACAACGGACACGCACACATTGAATTAGCTTTTCACCTCAGAGCCCCAGAAGAAAATCATTCCTCCTGTGCAGGTGTCTGTTCTTTCCAGATTTCACACACACACACACACACACACACACAGACACACACACATATTGTGGGTAAAGTTTTCTATTTTCATGCTGTTCTGGGTGCCTTCATTAGCTGATAGTAATTAGGTGAACAGAAAGATTCGGTTTGAACAGGCTTGTCAGTGTGCAGTCAGTCGTGCAGCACAAACCTGCGGATGAGAGCCCAACATATGGCTGGAACAATGCCTTGTGTGTCTTTGTGTGTGTGTGTGTGTGTGTGTGTGTGCCTGTTGCAGGTTGTGCATGTTCCTCGAGCACTTTTTGGATTTGTACCTCCGTGCGGGGCGTGTGCACGTGTGGATGACATATGGGAAAACTCCAAATGTCTGCTGACCAACATGGGGATTTATGTGCTAATCGCTGGCTTGTGGTTTTGTGGGCTTTTCTGTTTTGACACATAAGTGGTGGTCGCACAATCTGTCCACAACAGATCACAGCCTGGGAACTCTGGACATGTTTCCATTCCTCCGTGCTCCACCAGCGGCACTGAAACAAACCCGCTGTCGGTCAGTAAACACAGCGACTGGATCTGCTGTCAAAATCCTGCTCCCGCAAAACTCTAAGTGATGAGGGAAATAGAACTTGTCCAACTCGTCGATCTACTGAACCAAACCTCGACTGTTTGGAAGGAAAGTGGATTCAAAGTGTTTGTTTTTCTTGTCGAAAACAAAACCGATGAAATACACAGTTTAAAAAAAATTAAGATTAATTGAGCAGTTAAGTTTTGCCTGTGTCACTTTGCAAACAGCGTGCCGTGACTGATTAACTCGACGTACAATTTCCCCCCAATTTAACGCATGGCTGCTGCTGCAAAAGGTCTTAATCACAAACACAAATTGCTCCGGGAGAGTTAAGTGGTGCTCTTTTGTCATATTGCACAATTTATGGAAAGTAGTGATGAGGAATGTTCATTGAGAGGAACTTGAGCTGGTGCACGGGGTGAATGGACAAGTCGTTCCTTCACGGGAGATGTGTTGTGTTGTCTGGACGGTTTAAAAAGAAAAGCTCAACTTCTCGGATGTGGCCGGTGCCGCGCTGGCAAAAAAAAATCTGTCCACGTACTCAATGAAATGTTTCCTGTCCATCAAACTGCCCTCTCTCTCTCTTTCTGAATCGAGGAACTAACTTGCCCGCCTCTCCCCCCCCCTACAGATCCAGTCCACGGTCCCCAGAGCGTCAACGTGGTGGACGTCAGAGCGCGGCAGCTGACGATACAGTGGGAGACGTTTGGATATGCGGTCACACGCTGCCACAGCTACAATCTGACGGTACGCACAGCCGGCCACGTTTTCTGCTGCAGCTGCAAACTCCCTGATGCTTGTTGCTTTGTGTGGGAGTTCATTATTCTCTGCCGTGAAAGCATTGGTGAAAAGCATTGTTCCTTTTTGTTTTTTGTTTTTTTACGTGAAAGCTCCAAGTTAAGTTTTGGCAAAGCACAGTGTTCATCACAGTAATACACATTCTTTCCCAGCTTTGCAAAGTTAAGGACGGTTTTGTTTTGGTAATCTCTGTAGTTGCAGTGGAACAAATCCTCTCTTTCCCTTCGCGCTCCAGGTGCAGTACCAGTATGCGTTCAACCAGCAGGAGTTCTCGGCAGAGGAGTTGATCCAGACGTCGTCCCACTACACTCTGAGGGGGCTGCGGCCCTTCGTCACCGTCAGACTGAGACTGGTGCTGGCCAACCCCGAGGGCAGCAAGGAGAGCGAGGAGATAGTCAAACAGACAGAGGAGGACGGTGAGTGGAAACCTGCGGCCCGTTCGTCACAGGTTTAGATATTCCAGCCAGCAGAGGTCTGACTGGAGCCTCCAGAGAAGGGTTCACTGTACAGCAACAGCAGGTTGGGTCGTATAGACTGGAGAAAACTGGGAAACCTGCAGAAACCCAGGCTCGTCCATCAGGAAATACAAAGTAGGAATGTTGCTGTCCAACCCATCGACAGGCGGGTTTGGGAAACCGGTCTCCAGACGTTCAGGCCTCTTAGTTCGAGGATGTTTGAGTTTAATCACATTGATTGAACATCACAAAGTAATAATCCACCTCTTTGACCGGATCTACGCCGAAACCTGACCTGTTCTTTTGTGACCCAGGTCTTTTGACTGTATTACATCTTCAGGAGATTAAAAAAAATTCCTTTAGAGCCCAAACCTGCATTATTTGTATTATCAACAAAATTAAAGCAGTGAAAAAGTCTCTTCCTAAAAAAGGTTTGAATATTAAACGCTCAAACAAACTGACAGTTAGCGAGGAGAAGAAAATGGAATATACACTAAGAGTTTGAGCTTTTATTGTCTTCTCATAGTTCAGGGTTAAAAAATTCTTGTTTGCTGGTAAAGTATTTTATTGACATGCTGGTTGCAGAATGTCTTGTTGGGATGTTTTTCTGTTTTTCTACCCTCCGGTGATCAGGAAATAAAAAAAACTAACGAACTAAATAACTAAAGCGATGCATGAAACCGCCCGAAGCGAACAGGGCATTCATCAGAGACACGCTGGGCCTGTAGTCCCGCGGGTTTGATCCCTGCAATATCCAGAAAATTGTATTAATCATCAGCAATGTGCTATTATTTTGCCCTTGATCAAAAAGCTGTGCGGTGCTGACACACTCCTCAAAAATAAATGTTCCCAAGCAGCCGGAGTCATTTTCAAAACAACATTTAAAGCTCCTGTTTCCTTTCCGCAGGGCTCCGTGTTCCACTAATTCAGAACAGAGTGTTTTGCCTCCTAATAATTCACGGCTGCCTCACATTCCTCTCAACAACATGCAGGCGATAAACGGGGAATAGCTGGAGTCCATTAGAGCAGCGGCTGATAAGCAGGATAAAAACCTTCTAATGATCCCAAATCTCTCATCTCTCCCCCCCGACCTCCTCGGGGCTCGCTGTTCTTCTCCTGATCTCATAACTAATATCCTCGGAATCTAGCTTCTGGGGAACATCACGCTTCAGCCTGAAAACCCGTACCTCCACGAGCTGAACGCACACACACACAGACACACACACACACACACACACACACACACACACACACACACACATAGCGTAAGTTGTCTGAACCCTGACAACAGAAGAGCGTTACTGGGGAGCAGCGATGGCTTTGGGGAGAAGGGGTAAAAAAAAAGAAGAAAATCCTTAATTGTTTTGTTCTTAATTGTTTTTTATTTAACCATCATTAATCTCCTAGTTGTAATTCAGTAATTAGGGAACAGAACAGCAATTGTTCACACGGAGGCTAATTGCTGTTTGTACGTTAATGGCTTTATGGAGCTTGAGCTGCTGCAAATGAAGCTGATTCTTGTTCTCGCTCTCACTCACTCACACACACACACACACACACAGACACACACACACACACACACACACACAGACACACACACACACACACACACACACACACACACACGCACACACACTACGTATGCATACATCTTTGACTATTTAATGTTACTTATGCGTTATCCCATAATGAGAGGCATGATGCCGTATTTAATATTAAGATATGAAATTGCCATTTTCTCAGCTTTAAATTGCATGTCCTTGTTTTCCATTGCTTTACCCAGTGGAAGCTACACTTCTAAGATTTACAGCATATTAACATGCACAGAAACAGACACACACACACACACACACACACACACACACACACACACACACACACACAGACACACACACAGACACACACACACACAGTGTACCCAGTCACGAACCCTTTGACTGTCTCAGTATGAGACATCCAGCTTTGTTACTATGACACATCCACTAGAAAAAATATTCTTGGTTCCACGCTGCTGAAAAGTTAAAGATCCCCCATGTTTACTGCAGCAGCTGATTGCTTTTGTTCCGCTGCTCGTCCCCGCAGCGCTAATTGCCTCCCGGAGTGTATGAGAAGTTCAAGTGTCTCAAGAAATATAAGTCAGAAAGTGAAAAATGCCTAAACAAGGTTAAAGTTTCACTCTGGAGGAAGCAGAGCTGCTCGTGGATGGAGACGAGTTCAAAAGTGAAAAGTTTGAACCTACACACCGAAAAATACAAACATCTTCGCATTCTTTAAAAAAAAAAAATAACACTGCAATAGTTGTTTGTTGCATTTGTCGACATAATTGCACACACTGGGAGGTCGGGCTGTTTTTAAAAGACAACTCTCTAAATAACCCACGTTTTGTGTGTTTCATAAACTCCACGTGTCTCTTCCAGCTGTCCGTCCGCTCATACTGACAGAAGACGATGTTGAGACCACACACTCACACACGTATACAGTTGCACACAAACACACAAGGAGACTCGCCTCAGAGACAAACGTCGGCTCCACTTATCGTACACACCAACCTATTAACCTAACCGTGAAACACCTATTTGTCAGGTAGCTGTCAGGTCGGCTCAATGCAGCTGCTTCACCGCCGGGCCGCTATTCATCAAATATGTGCCACGGGAAGTCGTGCAGCTGTCTCGCCCGCACCGCGCTGACCTTTCCCTCCACGAATCAACGTTACACAACTACTTTGCATCGGTAAACATGTTCTGAGGGCAGTGAAATGCCACCTGCATTACGTTGGATCAATGTATCAGCAAGCTATCGTCAAAGTGCCCTCGAGCAAAGGGTTTCCCCCTCTTTAACTCCGAGTGAAGCTACACTGACAATCTGCCACTAAGTGAGGAGGTTCAACGTCCTTTTCTTTTTATTTGACGCAATTAAAAGTCGGTCATGAGAAGGTTTAAAGATGATATACACCCCCCCCCTCTTAAATCATGCATTGGTTAGAGTTAGAATCTCTGTATTTATCAGTGGAGGAGCATGAAATCCTCGGCACATACGTGAAAAGCATCAACTACATGCAACCTACACACAAAGCACAATCAAACAATCACTGGACAGTGCTAGTAAAGTCCAAATCTTCACAAGGAACCATTCATTACTTTACCCAGGTTGCATTGTTAAACAAAATAGGGATTCTTAATAATTAAGTCTTTATTAAAAACAGTAAAATCGTTCTTTATTCCGCTGCATCTCGTTTTTCTTCAGTGTCCTTTACTCACATTGAAGTGAACAGTGAACCTCAATCTTTGATTTCTGTCCTGCTTCAACATTTTTACACATATGATACCTATATTAACGTTTAGCTTATTAACCCAATCAACCTGTTCCACGATAAAACAATCGATCGTTGCTCCTGAAG
>NC_047155.1:2238768-2267956 GCF_009819705.1 Hippoglossus hippoglossus
TGTCACCTGGTAGATTTTTTCCTGTGCGGAGTGGAGTCGTAAACCTGTCTGCCCCTCGCTGTTTGTGTGAATGTCACAGCTCAGGGCTTTTTACGACCCTACACGCGGGTGTTTACCTTCAGCTTCTCCTGCCGCTGATCCTCTAAGTGATGTCCCCAGGACTCGGTGTTGTCCTGTTTAAACTTTGACTCCATCCCTCGTCTTCTTCTTCTTCTTCTTCTTCTTCTGGCTCTCCCCAGCACACACAGGTCTGAAATGTAACTCGTGGGCAAACTGCTGACTTTAACAGCCCGTACTTCTTAGTTTTATATATTGTGTTCTTTAGGTCTCTGCAGAAATTACTGAAATTGCTCCTCAGCCGATGTTCCTCCTTCGTAAGAGAGCAGAGAACGATTAGTTCGATTCTAGGTCTCACTACATAAAGGTGTTTTTTTTAAAAAAATGCTTTAATTTCCCTGAAACTGGTGAAACAAGTGCTACAGTGGTTAATCTATCGTGTCTCAGATTAAAGCTAGAAGTTTAAATTTTAGCCTCAAACTACCTTTTCCCACTTCAGGTGCAACTCACTTGATTAAAGGTGCAGAACAACACAAAAACAAGTTCTTGTGCAAAGACTCACAAACAGCACTGAGCCTCCCTCGAGGGAACATCTGAGCATTTAGACATCGGGCTTGAATTCCCCTCCTGACACGAGGCAGTCGGTTCCTTGACGTTGAGTGAGTAATAGAAGTTAATGAACAGTTTGTTTGAGTTACGATATCAAAAGGAGTTTGATGTAACTGAAGGGGGGGGGCTCCCAGCTGCGAGTCAGAACATGTGCCTGAAGCAAAAGAAAACCAGTCTCTGCTCTGGGTTTTTGTCTCGGTAATTGTTCTATTGTTCATTGTCTAGATTTATCTCCGTGTGACATCATCACAGCTCATTTCCTTCATTTGAAATCACCGACAACGTGGAGCTGATCGGCTTCTGTTGTTGTATTCACCACGAGTGATATTCTGCCATTTTACATGTTGTGTCAGCAAAGCAACGGTTTAACTCAACTAAAAAAATACAAAATAAATTTCATATAACACATAAATATGTTTCTCAGTGAGATATCTTTGTCTAGTTTAGTAAAACTTTAATATTCAGCCTGTTTGTAATGAAAATGAGCAAAATTGGACCCTTTTTGTTTTCAGAAAATACCTCTGAGCTCAGTTCTGGATTATATATACTTGAACAATTCAGCCTTTTGAAAAATACAAGAATTATAATGGTGTCCCACGTCACAGTTCATTTGAGCAAATGTCTTTCATTGTACGATTTTCTGAAAGAAGCAGCGATTCTCATTCTGCCTGTCGGGGAAATTAGATTTCAAGTAACTTAACAGTTCTGATGAGTGGGAAACTTCAAATAACAGAATTAAACGATGAGAAAATGGAAGTGAAATTTCATAAACGCAATATTCCTCCCTTTCTTCTTTCCCTTTCCTCTCGCCTTCTTCTCTTCCCACTCTCCGTCTACCCTCAGTTCAATATGCTGCCTCCCTCTGTGCTCACCTCCATATGCCTGTGGATTTATTTATACCAGGAGCAATATTGAATGATTATCACGGACCCGAGGACGAATTCTGTCCCAGTGTGTGAGGAGAGTATTATTGGATATTCTGGGCAGTATTTTGTGATGTTCTCAACAACACTGAGTGTGAGTTTTCGAGATGATTTAGTTTTTACTGCGTCTTTCTTCTTCTTGTTTGTTAGACGTTGATCTGAGGCTGGAAAACTGGAGCTTTTGCAACATCAGTCAATCGCTCACGAGTTTATTCTGAGGTCGTGTTTAACCGTGCTTTTGTGTCTGGGTCAAATTTGTCCTGTTTAGACGTGTGAAGGACCAAGGCCTCATTACAGCCTCAACAATGTCCTGCTGACAACAATAAAACACATTTTCTCTTTTGTTTTAAGTGCCTATAAAAGTATTAACGTATGTGGTGTTATTCATCAGTTTTGACCTCGAGAAAGAAACACGTCACCGAGCAGATCAAACATTTCACTGCTTGTTAATTGATTCAATCACAGCATTGATGGTTTACATCTGACTTGAATCGAACTCATGTATTATTACACATCAAACTGATATTTACTGAAAATGGGACGAGTGTAAAGTTTCTTTAGTTTCCCAAACGATTTTTTGTTTTTGTTTCTGTCGTTTGAAATGATCCTAATAAAGTTTCCGTTCACTCTCTGTCTCTACAGTCCCGGGCTCGGTTCCGATGGAGTCTCTGCAGAACACGCCTTACGAAGAGAAGATCTTCATGCAGTGGAAAGCTCCCAATGAAACCAACGGAGTCATCACACTATACGAGGTCGGTCATCGTCTACTAACAACACTTACATTCATTTGTGGACTTCGTGTTCGTGGGACGATCCAGACGTCTTCGTCTTCGGCAACTCTCATGTCGTCCATCTTTAAATACATCTCGGTCATTGGTTTAGAATATTCAGCAGCTTTAAACTGTAGAAACCCAAGAAAAATACTTTTTAAAGTGTAAGTTTCACAATGATTCAGTACAATATGACGATATAATCTAACATGTGAACGCAGCACATCTATGTTTACTGGTAAACAGAAAAAAAAACCATTGAGCAGTGAGCCTTCTTTTTCCAGATGGATACGATTTCAGATTGAAACCACCGGGCTACGACTGTGAAGCAGAGGCTCGCAGGTTTGATCCCAGGTTCAAAGCTAAGCTCTTGTCCCACGTCTCACATTTCACCTTGACTCGCCTTTCGGCAGATTTCTGCATCATTACAGCTGCAGCGTCTGTGTGAGTACGTCCTCAGCCACAAATCTCCTGGACCTCAGTCAGCCGCTGCTGAGAGAGGAGGAGATTGGTTCTGTTCCCTCCATCAGGAGATAGATGGAGGGAACGGAACGAGGCAGAGATAGAGCGGAATGGTGGATAGAAAAGAGAAAGATATGACTGCAATTTTTTTATAAGATGAGTGCATTGATCTGCACATCATTTTAAGACCCAATATGAAAAAGATTATCTCTTATTTTCCAAGATTACTACACAGGTCCAAATTAACAAGGGCTCGTTAAATGTGTGAAAGGGAAAGAAAGGAATCTTCGGGTGAGTAAGAATGAGGAAGCGAGTAAGGAGAGGAGGAGTTCAGGTAGAAGAGGGTTTGGATCCAATGTTTTCTGATCAACTCTCATTCTGACCATTTCATGTGAGGCCTCTTCAGGCTTTATATTATGTTGCAGACTCGTGGAGAGTCTGTTTTAGTCTGTTGGGAAAAAATCTACCATTATAAAAGCTTTGAGTCTTTGGGGAAAGTTTGCTCCAGGATTTTGGGACTTTGCGTCTAACGGTTTGTTGAGTTCATCCAAAAGAGCGTTAGTGAGGTTGAGCAAAGACGCTTTGTCTGTTTCAACTGGTTTTAAAAAGCTGTATCTTAAAGATTCCCTGGATTTACTGGAATTGAAAGACCTTTCCAGACATAAGCTCCAGTAACGGCTGGTTGTGCGAATGTGTTTTCAAAATAATGAATCAGTTTTCTATGACACAAAGTGCAGTGAGACGCAGCAAGTTAACGCTGCTTTTAAGTTACGAATTCAGCAACACACAAATCGAACCGAACTTTTCGACAGACTATGAGGGACTAACAATCCTGAAATTCACGACACAGATGTTTACATATTGTGTTGCATATCTGTCCTCGTGATCAAGAGGCGATCGTGGATTACTGCGACGTTCAGTCTGCTCCTGATGCAGCACGAGTGGACGAGGAAGTAGCACTCGAGCAGAGCTTGTGACTCAACAGGGGGAAGTGATGTATTCAGTGTGAGTGGCGTCAGAGAAGCTCTTGGCTCTGTCCTCGCTTGTCAAGACACCAGCGAAGAACAGAAGGGATGAACAAATGAGAGTTAAGATTGTCTTTGTCCTTCCTCCACTGGAAACAAAAAACAGTTTGATGCGTAAACAGCTGTTACTGCTAACACCGGCTGTGTAGTGATAGTAAATACTTACATGTGGCACCTTTAAAGAAAAAGCAAACAAACAACGTGATCGGTATTGTTGTAGATGCATCAATTCAGTCAAGACTCAAAGTGTGTGCGTTGTGTAGTAGTGTGTCATGTTTGTCATATGTCTACCACATCACTGTCAGGTGCTGTTAGTATCAAACATGTGTTACATCCAGGAATAGACACGAAGGCTCGTCAGAATTAGCGATGAGCAGCTATTCAGCTGACTGGAGACAAGTAGGGCTGCTCGTCCCCTGATGGTTCAGGTATTAGTGGTGATGCGGGGACCTGTTCATATCATCACATTATGGGGACATGCCTCCCTTAGGGGGACAAAGACCACGTCCCACGTTGAACCTTAAGGCGAGGGCGTGGTTAGGTGAAGGTCAGGGTCAGTCGTAGTTTGGGTCAAGGACAGAATGAAAGTCTCTGGGGAACAAATTTAAATCAGTGTGACGTCCTCCGAAGTCACGGAGACACGACCGTGTGTGTGAGCGTGAGTGGTTAGAGGCGGTTTATTCGGGTTGAAGTTGAGTTGAGCTCTCTATCTAATGAATTATTGACCTGTTGTCTGTCTCCTGTCTGCCTCTTATATCACTGCATCAAGGAGCTACCTCACACCGAGACCTGTGTGTGTGTGTGTGTGTGTGTGTGTGTGTGTGTGTGTGTGTGTGTGTGTGTGTGTGTGTGTGTGTGTGTGTGTGTGTGTGTTGAATAAAGTTCGTGAGGTATTGAATGAGCGTGTGAGGAAGAAAGTGATGAAACACGTTTGCAGGAGAAGTTATTCGAGTAGTCAGTGATAAAGTTTATTCTGAAGTTTGTCAATATGCGTGTGTGTGTGTGTGTGTGTGTGTGTGTGTGTGTGTGTGTGTGTGTGTGTGTGTGAGAGGACGTGTGAACTAACGAGTACGAGTGTGTGTAAGTGGTTAAAACACATTTGTTAGGAAGTGATCTTGAAGTAAATGTGTGTTTGTGTGTTTGTGTTTAAAAAGATCCAGGACAGAAAGTCCTCTGACACAAGTAGAACATATTAATAATTGTACTTATGAAGCATGTATTTACTTCTTCATGTTTTATTTGAATTAATTAGATTTTTATATTCAGTTTAATTGAATTGTCACCTGATGCATCCTCACACGTGTAAACACCTGATTAAAATACGCAGCCCCTCTTTGCATAATCTGACTTTCTCACCTTCCTTTTTACAACTTTTAATACTAGAAACTTCAAACACAGAGTATTTTCCTGCTGGATCTCACCAGGGCAACGGTCAAACATAATTATCATAATTCTTGCATCTTTATTGTGCTTGTTTTCTTTGACCAGGAGCCGAGATAATCTTTCATTGATAAGAGACTAAGATTATGTTATTTTTCTATCAAACACCTTAAATCTGGTGCATGTTGATCCATGGTTAATATTTGGAGGCTTTTTTTACTTCACACAAAAGGTTTTTCACAAGTTACGCTTATAATTTTAATATGTATGTGATATTCTTAAGAAGAGGCTCAGTCGACCAATCACATCTTAAGCAGAGTATAACAGCTTCATTCATTCAGGGCTCGGGATCTCTGTGTACAATACATTTCAAATACACTGTACACAAGTATTATTACTATTATCCAGATATTGTTTTTATTGACTGTTAAAGTTGCACCTTCAGGTTTCAATCTGAAAGGTCGTCATACAAATACTTTTAATTGTTTTTAAATATGTGTTGGACTCACTTCTTTGCTAAACACATTTTGTAAAATCAGATCTTCCGGAGTTATAGATGTACACTACGTTGTAATCCAGCCGCTGATCCCGACTCATCTCACAACCTCACACTTGTAACACACCGACATCTTACTTTGGCAGCATCTTCCTCTCATATAATTGCCCCTATTTTCTCCCAAGCCCTCTCTACCTCCCGAACATCAATCTCCAGCCTCTCCTCTCTCTCTCCGCAGCACAAAGACCACTCAGTGCCGTCCCTGAGACCTCCATTAGACCTCGACCCGGAGCTTAAAAAACACTCCGCACTCTATAAACCTCGCGGGACCATCATCAATTCCGGCTTGTTTTGTGTCGGATTCATTAATATGAATCTGAGCCCCCCCCGGCCCCCTCTGCCCGGCGGAGGCGGCGCGACTCGGCGTCGTCTGTTAAACATATCAGAGCCGCGACACAATGCGCTGCTATTAGAGATAATTACTATAATTGCAGCTATTGACAGGATTAAAGGCATCATCTGCAACATCTAAAGGGGCTCTTGTCATGTCCTATCCCGCTCTGTTGTCTCTTGTACTTTCTTTTTTTCTCCCCCCCTCTCTCTCTCTCTCTCTCTCGCTCTGTGTGGGCCTCGCTTTTCAGGATAGAGCCCAGATAAATTACACCTAGGACAATGAGAGGGAGGAGGGGAGGAGGGGAGGAGGTGTGGAGGCTGAGATAGATGGGCGGAGGGGGGAGAATTGTGAGGAGAGATAAGGAAAGTGAGAAGAACGAAGAGGAGGCCTGGGCGAGGAGATAAAACCCCTCCAAAGTGAGCGACGGGGAAACGCGACATAAAGAGAGAATATTCATCCTATGGCGTAATTAAATGAATTAATTCAGTGTGCAAATATGATCACTTCATCTTCTGTATCTATGACTATAATTGCAGCTAATTACCGGGATTAAAGGAAACATCTGCGAGGGATCTAATGGGGCCGAGGCCGCCTCCTCTCGCTCCCTCTTGTCCTCTATTCAGCGGAGAGGGAACAAGTGATGTCTGGGGACAGCGTGATGGAGGGAGGAAGTTTGAGTGGTGGATGGAAGTGAGGGAAACAGGAGTGTTTGATTTGATCCAACAAAACTATCCGTCTTTTTTTATTCATGCACATCAGGAGTGAGGAGTGATTATAGCAAAAGCTGTATGTTTTTTGTTTCTGAAAAACCTTGTGATCTATTATTTCTATTCATGTCACACACAAAAAAAGTACAATCACATCATCTGGAAATAAACAATATTCTGACATGTATTATTTTTTTTTTTCTGTGAAATACAGAGAATCCAGTCCACACAACATGGATTATTCAGGCACTCTGATCTGCTGCAAACGTGTCAGATCCCATTTGTAATTGATTTTTTTTTTTAATGAAATAAAGTTAAGTTTTGGAAACTTTTGGAGACCCCTGAAAAGGTTTCACTGCAGGTTCCTCAAATTACCATTTAATCCCATCACTTTATCATTCCCAGCTGACATTTAGCTTTGGTCAGAGCGGGTCAAACCATCAGCCAGCGCTAAATGAGTCCATCCCACCTTCCACTTTGGTCGGTCACAGGATTCTTCATATTGCAAACTGCAGATCCGTAGTAATGAATCGGGCGGGAAAAACTGAAATTACAGCAATTTGACAAAGTGCTTCAATCGGTCTTTCTTCTCCCGGTTGATTCATTTTGGGTTAAATTTGATGCAGCATTTTCAGCCTGATCTGCTTTAAACGTAAACTTTGTGCAGTTTGCTTGACGGTCAGGAAACGTTGTCACAACACAACCAATAAAAGTGAGTGATCAGTGTTTGTGTTGAAGCTGCATATCACTAATAAATATAAGTTACATGTTTCTACACATAAATCCACAGCAGCTGTTTTAACTCTGAAAAACAAACCGACATAAAAAGGATGTAAAACTGAAAACCTCCGTTCCGGTTGCTTTAAATAAATCCCACGTACGACTCCCTGCACCTCCGCCTCCCCCCTGACCCCCTCGCGCAACACACAGATATCGGCGGTTACACAACGCAGAGCACTGACACACACACGGATCGTGACCTTGTCAAACTCTTCTTTGATTGCCTCATCAGACCATTCAGACATTACAGGTCCTCTCTGTTAGCTTGCCGGCCTCCTGCTGCTCTCTGTGCAGTTATTCCCGAGCCCCTGCCGGCTCAACAGATGCCGGTGCTAACATTGATTAGAATAAAGCAGTGGAGCAAGTCATGAGATCACAGCTTTGCTGATTTGTTTCGACCGACAACTCAGAGATGTTCATGTCTCGACCTCGTGTGAAAGTGTTGCGTCTCAGCTGTTAACGTTTTGCTGCCTTTTTATCTGTGGTTAACGTTAATGTTCTTTGCTTTGTGGAAATTATTCAGATTTGGGTAAAAACTACAAAATCTTAATTGACAAAAGAACGAGGAGCCTTATCTCTGCAGGTCGTGTTTTGTACTTTGTTGTTTTGGACACATCCAAGTCCTCACGAGTAGTCGAATTATGCTTTCTTGGTACATTAAGTGAAAGAAATATGTCATCACCACACAGATTTGGACTTCTACACACTAATCCAACTATTATGTCAAATGTAGAAACCCATTTTCATGGATTCCCTCGTCTTTGTTGATTTTGAAATGTGCCCTGATGTGCACACTTGTTGTATTTGATGGATATTTTCAAGGTGAAATGATCCTGAATAGACAGACGGAACAAATCCTGTTGTTTGTGTTCTGAATGAGACAAAAACCCGAAGCCGGCGCTCGTGTGACTCATTTCCCGAACAGATGAATGAGCTTTTTACTTGTGAGGACTTGTTGAATCGCCTGTGAATTCAAGCTCTCGTATGTTTCAAA
The DNA here is from genome assembly GCF_009819705.1 of Hippoglossus hippoglossus. NCBI lineage: Eukaryota > Metazoa > Chordata > Actinopteri > Pleuronectiformes > Pleuronectidae > Hippoglossus > Hippoglossus hippoglossus. The sequence goes on from NC_047155.1 coordinate 2,247,366, forward strand.
GCAATTAACTCTCCACCTGCTCAATTTCCAGCAGCAATACTGGAAGGTTTTGCTGACAAACCTTTGAGCTGTTTAATCCAACACACCAAGCAAGAGGCTGCTGGTACTCCATGTGGTTATTCTGCTCCGGTCCTCCGTGTGAATAACTTTACTCCTGAATTCCTCTCTCCTCGAGTATGGCCTTTAATCAATCACCAGAATCGATACTGGCAGCCACTCTGGCATTTATTTCACTGAGTTACTCTTGTTGATCTCCGCAGAAGAAAAGAGAGCAGACGTGTAGCTGTTGCATTCTCTTCCTTTATCTCTGGCCTCTGCACAGGGGGGATGATTGATTCTCATTAGGAGCGCAGCGATCGCCAAAAGGTTATCCCGCCATCGATTGTGTTCACTGTTTTACCGACCGACAGCTGCGCTCCGCTCGCTTCAGTGCAACACGGAAAGTTAGCAACGCCTGAAATAGACCAACGAGGCAACGACTCAACGGCGGCTTGATTTTTTTAGCTTTTGTTTTCAAATAACAGACGCGTTGCCTGATCTAATATCGTGTCTGCGCATATTTCGCAAGCCAGCCATGATGCATGTCCCGAGTGGGGAAACTGTGATTTGTGTCAAGACGATCGCACAACATTTCAACGTGGACGGACCCTCAAGCGAACTGCACAAAGTTAGAGAAGATCAGACGGAATTAGGATGATCTCAGGAGCACCAATCATCAGGCTGTGTTCACACGTGAGCGCACGAGAGAAAGAAAAGAATCTGAGGATGAAATCATTCAAAGCTCGGATTCTGCTCCTGTTGTGTTTTGAGTAGACTTTTTAAAAACAGATAAACGTAGAGACAGGATCACGTCACTGACCGAAGAGCGAGAGGTCGATCGTTTGTCTTCTCTCACCCTTCTCTCTCTCTTCCCCCCCTCTTTCCTCTGTATTGTTTTTCCATTCTTGTCAATAAGACTCTATATTTAGAGTGGCTCTCAAGTCCTTGAGCTGCTGACACCATTTACTCTGCCTCACTCCTTTCAGCCGGGCCTGCAGGGGAATGGCCCAGTATCCTTTACACCCTGTGTGTAGCCGTGTGTGTGTTGTGTGTAATAATGCGGCCCTGCGTTCCCCTCGGTTTGCATGCATCTTAAATGTGATGTATTTATACAGCCTGGTGTGGCTCAGCCTCCTCCTGGAAAGTGGAACAAGCCGAGAGGCAGTTTCTCCTCCCGGTGATTTACCTGAGTTTTCATCCTCTCAGGCTGAAACCAGGTCTCAGTTGACTTCTAATCAACAGCGTTACACAGAGAATCAAACCAATTTAACATCAGGTCGGATTCACCCTCGGACCCAGTGAAGAAAACAAACGGATATAAAACCAAATGCGTTTAAAACACAAGGGGTCATTGAGCTTGTTTTATTTATTATCTTTTTCAAAACAACACGCCGGGTAGGAAATGAGCCGAGAGAATCTCTGCTGTGTGACATAAGAGCAAAACAACATGTTGACACCAGGACGTGAGCCGGTCACAGGATCCCAGTGGTGGATTGACTTTCAGTTCCAACTCAAATACTTCATACGTCATTAATGCTTTGGTATTGATTGAAAACAGGAAGCGTCCCGTGTTCCTGTGACAGGGGGTGAGGGTCCTGAATGATCATCCATCTAGAGCCCTACTGTCTCCTCCACACACACACACACACACACACACACACACACACACACACACACACTGAAACTGCCCCGCCCCCCCCCGTGAAACCCAACAAGGCCAAAACCTTCAAACCAGATTTTTCTCAGCAGTTATTTTTCTACTCAGCGTCTTCATCTGTAGATCTTCATTTCCCTTGATCAACACAGAAGCCACGATACATCAGTGACCTTTTGACCTTTCTTACACCGAACAAATCTTTATTATATCAAGACAATGGCACTTCGTACAAAAAGAACCACAGTTCACGATGGTAAATCCCTGAGAATCGGTGGTGAGGCGCGCGTCGGTGAAAATGTCAGCAAATGTTTTAATGTAGTGACGAGAGCAGAAGTGTGTGTGGCCCACATCAGCATGTAGAGGGAGACGTTGCTTCCTGTCACTCATCTCTGCTGCTGCTGACAGGAAGTGTGTGTCTGTCTGTCAGACGAGCACCCGACGCAGACTCGGGCCGTTTCCCGTCAAACTCTCACCGCCGGCTGATTTCTGCGAGTGATTTCGGCGCTGCGTCTCTGATCACTCCTCCGGGGGGGGGGGGGGGGGGGGGGGAACCGCGTTCCTACTCTTTGATGCTTTTTGTCGCGGGTGGGGCTGGTATTGATTTTGGATTTTTGAACTTGGTCACAACGGGCTGCCGTAGCGAAAAAAGAATGACAGGATATTACAAGAGCTTTGCGAAGGAAGATAGAAGATCTTCAAAAGCTCTTGTATCTCCGTACATTTCTTGAATTTTCTATTCCAGAGACGCCGCTGCTCCTCCCCCCCCCCCCCCCCCCCCCCCCCCCCCCCCCCCCCCCCCCCCCCCCCCCCCCCCCCCCCCCCCCCCCCCCCCCCCCCCCCCCCCCGCCTCTCGACTTCTGATTTGAACGGCCTGATTAGCAGTTGGGATATGGAGATTAAACAGCTTGTCTATTAATGAAGCTAGAAACATTGTTGCCGCTGCTCATCTCCCTGTCTCTCCTTTTATTTTTCCATCCCTCTCTTTGTGTATATTTATGTCAGTGAGAACAATACGGCCTGGAAATGTTATCAGGCTATATTTAGTCCTCGTGGCTTTTGTCCCTCCGTCTTTCTCTCTCTCTCGCGCGTCTCTTATCAAGAGTCGATGAGAACAATGGGGGCGGCGAGCGAGGAAATATGATCGGATTATTGTTCCTTTCTCCCGTTAGCTTATCTCGTTGGGAACAAAAGAAAATCAGGATGAGGAAAACACCAACGATTCCCTTCTCTTTTCGATTGTGTCCATTTGCATACGTGTACATACATGAGGTTTATCCGGGGTGTTGTGTGCGTACATACGTGTTTGCGTTGGCCTTTCTCCGTGTGTGCATGTGGAGTTGGCATTTCGTGTTTGTTTGTGTGTGCGTTTTGCTTTTTTCTCTTCGTAGTGACCCAGAATGTCTTGACATTTAAAAGTCGGCGGAGCAGCAGAAACACTCTGCCCCAAATGGAAACTTCTAAAAACAGAAATGCTGGAACTTAAACACAATAGGTGCCTCCTAAATTACAGGCGAGGCGGGAGGTGTCAGGGCGACATTCTGCGAGGGGAGAAGAGAGAAAAGTTTTATTCAACTGTGGGGAAGTTTTACGCATTAGAGGACAGGACGGGCGCTGTGCAGTCGCCTCTTCTCATATATCGAAAAGGCATGTGTCTAATGAGCAGGACAGGAGATGTCAAATGCAGCGTGAGACAGAGCAGCTGGAAACTGGTTGTCAGGATTTTTCCACATTACAGAAATATTCAGTCGTCATGGACCTACTTATGGTGTATAACTGTATTAGAGCACAGAATTAGCCTCAAAAGGAAGAAAAAACAACAATGCTGGAAAAGTTGATTTTTTTCCAATGTGCAATTTTATTTGAAACCTAACCCCAAATGAAAAAGGGAACAAGCCTGATGGTCCCTTATGAACCGAATCACAGCCTGAAATCCTCCAGCCCGTCATGAGCAGCAGTTCAGGGAAGGAATATAAACCCTTTTTTTGTTGTCCTCCATAAACTGCAGAAGTAAACAAGCTGATGCTGCTGCTAATTCTGCCTCAGATGTCACATATAGTTGTGTAACCCAGGAGGAAACTGGTGCTTTGTGTCTTTCCAACTCATAATTGGGATCATCTTCGCTTATTTACCGCATTTTTAAGACAAAACACATTTAAATATCATCACTTTTATCTCGTGGACATATTTGACCAAAGGGGCCTGAAGAAGGAACCAGGAACGTGTTTATTAATATTACAAAAAAAACGCACATATGGTTTTTAAGTATCAAGCGTTTCCACTTCAAACAGCGGAAGTGAAGGGTCACACGAGACAGTAAATATTAAACAAATAGTCTGTCTGTCAAACTGTAGATGAAGTGTAATGTGTGAGAGCCTGGAGGTGCTGGTGTGTGTGAACAGTCGAGGGAGGTCTGTGCACAAAGTTACAGGCGGTGATTGAAACCTACTTTATTCACTCAATCTGCTTTGGATGTGAACTTCCACTAAATGCTGGAAAAAGTACAGAGGCTGTAAACAATTTGAAACTTCACTCCACCGAAATACCGGTGAAGTAAAAGACACAGAGAGAGCAAACACCTCACCGGAGCGCCGACACAATTCAACATGACAGGACTGCGTTGGTGAGATAGTGCGGAATGAAGCCACAGTATATTTTCTAATAAAACAAACAGGAGCACAGAGAATAAAAAATGGAAATGACAAAACTGAATTGAAATAGCCTTTCTACAGCAGCAGATCCCCACAACGGTGCCTCGTAAACATTGTTTATTTCCATAAAACTTGGCTCGAGATCAAAATGCTGCAGCCCAGGAGGGCGAGCGCGCACACACACACATACAGACAACACAGACACACACACACACACACGATGCAGTGGTGGTGTGTTCTGATGGAGAGGGCTGCTGGGTTAAAAGCTATGGCGTCGGATATTAACCGGCATTAAATCTCCTGCAGGGACACACGCAGTGGAATATGGAAACACACGTGGGCATGAAAAGCTCAAACTGTGGCAACACTTCAACGCAGTAAGATATTATAACTTTTGGATTGACAGGTTGTGAGGAAATACCTCATATTTTAGTGTTTTAACTCTTGTAGAAATATACAAGAAAATGCTAAGAGGCCTTATTAATGGTTTCCTACAATAATCCATCGGGTTTGTGGTCTAATATCAATGAGTTGTTGACAGATGAGGATGAAACTAGATGGATGATGCTGGGAAAAAGATAAATGAAGAAGAGAGTTTTCCAATTGTCAAGTTGTAATTAATGTATTTTAAAAGATCTATAAAGAATCCATCCTTCCTTCCATCCATCTAATAATTCACTCCACCTATCCACGGCTGGGTCTTGGCAGCAGCAAGCCAAGCAGGATGTTCTAGACATCCCTCTCCCCGGCAAGAGTTTATATATTTATACATATGTCTACATACATATTGCAGGATTGGTATTATAATCCCTCCACCAAGTTCTGGGTCTACACCCGGGTCTCCTCCCAGTCGACTGTGCCCATGAACCCTCCGATGGAAGGTACCGAAGAGGCCTCCTGATATGAGGAACCACGTAAACTCGCTTCCTTTCCACACAAATGATCTGCGGTTCCACTCCGAGCTCCCACCAAGCTTTGGCTGCTCGCTCCGTTCTCTCATTATCTTGTGAGTGTACGTAGATCAACGGGTAAATCGAAAAGCTCCGCCTTCAGACTCAGCTCCTGTAATATCAAAGAGTTATTAAATCACAACAGTTAACAAAGTTCAGGATGTATAATGTGTTAAGAAGGGGCATGGCATCAACCATCTCTTCTTTTCTTTGCATCTATCAGCCGTCTGTTGCCTTCATCTGCTCTATTTCACCATTCTCTCTCTCTCTCTCTCTCCCTCTCTCTCTCTCTCTCTCTCCTCTCTCTCTCTCTCTCTCTCTCTCTCTCTCCTCTCTCTCTCTCTCTCTCTCTCTCCCTCTTTTACCATTCTCCACCCGACTCACTTATTCAATCACCTACTCACACATACACTTCCCCTCCCGGGGGTTATCCCCCACAGACGCACACTCTATTACCCAAGATGCAGTGCCGTACGGCGCGCCTGCCTTTTCATTGGCCAATAAAACAACCTGAGCTTTATGGCTCTACCGATCCCAAGTACATCAACTGTAAGAGGGAGAGGAAGGAGGGGTGACGGGAGGTGGAGGAGGAGGAAGGAGGAGAACATGCACCTGAGGTTTATTACCCACACTCCTCCGTTTGAGAGAAACAGAGAGAGAACGGGTGAGTAGATCAAGTGTGGAGCTGGAGAAAGAAATGGAGAGGAACTTAAAGGACATGGTGAAGAAAGAGGTGAGGGAGGAAAGAGAAGGGTGGACAGAAAATACTCACCCCAGTGGGGAGAGTGATAAAACAGTGAGAGAGAGAGAGAGTCTACCACTCAACAGGGAAAGAGAACGAATGAGTTAGTGGATAAGACGAGAGCGAATGCAGGCAGAGTGTAAAGCCCATAAAAATATAGAGAGCCATTCATGACTCGTAAAATAACAGCCATCGATATGCAAACCAAAACTGCAGCGTAGATGAAATAGATAACTATTTTATTGTTCCAGCCCCAAGTCCCAGTCTGTATAAATAGCTATTGATTTAACATGTTTTATTCAGGCAGCCAGGCAAACTTTCCAGACGTCTTGGGAGACGTCTGCTGCTCCGTCAGGCGCTTTCAGCTGCTGCCTGCTACTGGCCAAAGGTTTTATTCCAACTTTATTAACCTGAGAGGCTTTTGGTGCCTCATCGCCATATCATCACCGAATGTTCCGGTGAAATGCAAATGACACAAAAGATCCAAATAAGAATAGAAGATGTTACCGCATTCCTGGTCGTAGAACTCCTGCATCTGGGCAATTTTGGCCAGAGGAGAAAGGGGCCCTAACGTTAACAGAAGTGAGAGGTGAAGAGAAATCTGAGCGTCAACTCATTCGATTCATACCAAGTTTCACCTTCTCACCTTTATTACAGAAAGCATCGCCCTTAGAAAACAGTCAGTGGCTGTTTAAACTGTTACTTTATATTAAGAAAAACAATTTCATTACCCAAATGTTGGGCTCCAAATTCACATTACAAAAATATAAGTAGCCACGATATGACAAGAAAGAAGACGACACTGTTTAATTACTTTATTTTCCTTTGGAATATTTACGATCTCCAGGCAGATGTGTGAGATGTGAATATGAGCATGAATGGTTGTTCTGTAATAGGTTGTCTTCTTCTTCTTCTTCTTCTTCTTCTTCTTCTTCTTCTTGGCCACGTTGCGATTATCTCTAGCCCCCTCTCAACAGTCAAAGGATAGATGGATGGATGGATGGAGGATGGATGGATGGATTGATGGATAGTTCCCATGTTTAACTGCACTTTAGTTCTTTTCTCTTTGTGTTTGATCTGAAAACACGTGAACACATTTCACGTGTGTTGTCCACTCGACTCCAGAGTTTCCAAACCGCTAAAGGAGACTTAAGGAAAAACTGCTGATTCTGAATTAGTTCTTATCCTAAAAGAAACTGAAATGACGACAACAAGAGGTATCAAGACCTAATGTGACGTTTCTGTAATGAAACCTGATCCCAGAAGAAAACCAGCGATCTGCCACAACTCCCGTTGCCATGTTGATGCTCCGTGTACGTTAATGGTGTGAATGACTTTGTGGGTTTGTAAGTTCAGATGCAGATTGTTTCCGATATGTTTTTGTTTTAAAACTCTGTTTTAATCAAATGGGAAAAAAAAGGAGCCGATCGCCTTTTAACTTTGTTGTAAAAGTAGAATCAGTGAACTGAGCCGATGTTTTTGTTTTTGCTCTCTTTATCTTTTACTCTTTCTCCTTCTCTTTCACTCCCTCTCCAACACACACACACACACACACACACACACACACACACACACACACACACACACACACACACACACACACACACGTTCACACATCAGCACTCCAGCCGGCAGCCGAGTCGGAGCGAGGCATCCAGCTGCCAGGGCTTTTGATTTGAGTCCGTTAATGGTGCGACGAGGGCCGCCCGACGTCCGTGAGCGTGAAGTGCTAAGATCCTCCTTCCATTGCCTCACACCAAAAAAATAACACGCACACACAACCACACAACCACACACAACCACACACACACAACCTCTAGGCTACCCATTTTCCACAAACATCCATCTGCATCACTTGTTATCGCTCTTTCTCGCTGCTCCCCCTCTCAGCCTCGGTTTGGCTCCAGCTCTCCAGTCCTCTTTTCTCCTTCATTTATTCTAAATGGTTTTTTTTTCACTTTGACTCTCGAAACTGTTTCTCTCATATTTTGCCTCATTCTGCCTCTATTTATTTTAAGACTTTCTTCCTTCTCCACTTCCTCACCAATTCAGACGGTTGTTTTTTTTAGGTTAAATGTGTGACCCTCAAAGGATAAGCAGGATAGATAATGGAGAAGCTATGTTCTAATTCAGGGGACCCACACTTCAGAGGACAGGGTCTAGACTGCAAAGACTGAGCCCAACCGAGACGGTCTCGTCTTCGGAGTTTCCCATTTGGGTCACCAGCTTGTTCCGCTCTTACCGTGGCACCTACTGCAGCTCTGCCTCCCCGATAGTTAGCTTGTTAGCTTTGTTACCGCGGCACAATGAATCCTTCGGCCAGAGGAGGATCCACCTGTCGGATCCTCCGTCACACGGGAATGGAAGCCTGCTTTTGAAGGAGCACCTTGAAATGGGACCGTCTGGTTTTCCAAGGCTGCAACACCTGGACTGGGAAACAGCCAGTGTTGTGTTAAAGAAGACAAGTAATGACACCGAGGCAAAAAACTCACTCCCCATCTCCATTCTAGTTTAATTTAATTCATTGACATACAAACTGAGACAAACATGCAAATGTATTATTAAAAACAAGTTGATTTCATTCATGGACTCCAGAAAATGTCTGGAAAGTTGGGTCTGGACAACAGTTTGACGAACACAGCAGGAGTCAGACACATTCACAACATGGACATTTCAGTCCAGGCTGAGCACCGGAGTAAATTATTCAAGAGGCCGGACATTAGGTATAATAACCACCGTGGAGAGTAGCTTGTTTTTGTTTACAGCACATCCACACCCCCGTCGGCTCTCAGCGCCATAATCTCATCGTCTTTCCAGGACGACGTCGTCCTTGGCGTCTTCCAAGTTGTACGGCTCCTCTTGTCCATCCTGAGATTTATTTGTATTCTTCAAGTTTTGCATCCGTCTTGTGTTGGAAACGTCATAAACATGGACATTTTTTAAATAGGGGGCTGACAGGAGAAGTTCAGGAGAATGTCTGGAACAAGTAACTCTGATATTTGCCTCTCCACAGCCTCTCAGACCTGCAGACTTCGGTACAGGTCTGAAAACAGCTTAATTTAACGTTAAATTAAATCTCTGTGAAATCCGTGTCGTGTCCGACTGGACAGCATTCATTTGTCCCTTCTTTGTCTCTCTGCAGTTGTTCCTCCACATGTCTCTGCCACACTCCTCCATTATCCTGCACTTATTGTCCCCTCCTCTCTCTCTCTCTCTCTCTCTCTCCCCTTCAGTTTCACTCTCGGCTTCACTTAAGCCTCACTCTTCTCACCCGGTGTTGTTCTGTCTGAATTCATTGCACATCAGCTTATCTGCAGAAACAGAAAAAGGGCCTGAAGTCGTCAACACATCAGAAGTGATTTCACCGGGACACTTGTTCATTCTGTCTCAGTCATTCTGTCTTCGCCTCTGACCAGAGCAGGAGCAGAAAGGGAGGTGGTGATCCTCTCTCTGTGGTGCACGTTTCTTTCCCACTCTCAATATTGCAGTACTTCTGTCATCGATGCTTCATATCTCAACTGTTTCTGTTCGTTAACAGTTCGATGTCTCCGTGTGAGCGGGACTTGGCAGACGCTCGCTCTCCGTCCGGCCTCACTTATTAAATGTGTATTTTGTAGTTGCAGCTCTGATGTGTTTTTTTTTCCCTCTGGAGATTCCCTCGGTTGGCAGTGAACTAAACAGAGCTGCCCTCACATGTTGTTTTTGTCAAGAAGTAAATCCCCAGAAGACAAATGATGGGAAAGACTACAACCATTCCAGGGGCTGCTCTGTGGCTCAGCTAGTTTAGAGAGAAGAATTGCGTTGGTGGAGGTTTCCGCTCCGTTGAGTTCTCTCTGCTTCGTCCATGTTGTTGTTGTCTGTCTCGTCTCCTTTGTTCATTCTCCTCCTTTCATCCGCTCCCACCTTCCATCCGCTCTTTATGGATCTATCCCTTTTTCTTTTCTTTTTTTTTCTCATGCTGAAATTCACTTAGAGACCTTGACACAGACGCACATTCACTGAGCTGAAATGTGTTTGGGTTGAATCGCTATGAATGTGTTTTTTCCCACCAGTCAATACGCTTTTGTGCTGAGTGTCATTCACAATGACAGCTGTCCTCCAGTCTTTTACTGTGTGTGTGTGTGCATGTGTGTGTGTGTGTGTGTGCAATCATTGGCAGTTGTGCGGCGTGGAAACTTGCCAGTAGCAACATTATGACAGACATTGACAGTTCCTTTAACAGAAGAACTATTGAAGTGCCTCTGCCAGTTTAGTGGCCACGGGTCAATTTGCTCAATTTGTTCCCGTCTCACAGTGGAGACCATGTGGAGAAACTCAGACCTGCAGCAAGGAGCCAATATCGCTTCGGCTTCACCGTCGATTTGTGTGACGTTGAAACAGACGCTGGATTTGTTGCATTTGCTCAATGTGACGGTGGAGGTGGTTTATTCTGGATTTCAACCTCCATGCAAAGTTGTTAAAATAGACTTTGATATTATTCAGATGGGGTGACCTGGTAATTATGATTAATGGCCAATTTACGATATTCTAGTTCTTGCAGCAGAGGGAGGCTTGTGTTCCGTCTGTTTCGGAGCAAAAGCACAGCACAGGCAGCTAGAGCCTAGTTAACATGGGGGGTATATTTACAAATATGAAAGTAATATGTCAGTATAAATACACGAGCGAACCCATGTGAGAATACAAATATTCTGTAAAAAGAATACAAACACCGTAGGATGAAAAAGCGGAAGTTGGTCATAAGCTCAGATGCCGACGTCGATATGTTTTAAACAAAAACACTGTGAACTCCTCCGACATCTGACCATCTCCTCCTGCTCTTTACATGTGAAAGATAAAGCATTTCCCAGAGTTCATGTCCGAAACAGGTTTTAATCAGTGAATAAATGTGTAAAACAGTTTCCTGTCTTCCTCCAGATCACCTACAAGGCCCTGAGCTCGCTGGATCCCAGCGCGGATCTGACCACGCAGAGGGGCCGGGTGTTCAAGCTGAGGAACGAGACCCACCATCTGTTCGTGGGCCTCTACCCGGGCACCACTTACTTCTTCACCCTGAAAGCCTCCACCAACAAGGGCTTCGGCCCGCCCGTCACCAACCGCATCACCACCAAGATAGCAGGTACACATCTTCAAGATTCACTTGTTTTGTTTTGTTTTGTTTTGCAATGATTTGCTCGTGAGTTTTTCCCCCCTTTTCATTTCTGGTGACATTTTTATTTTTTAAGACCCACTGGGTTTTATTATGACAATAACAGCAGGTAGAGTACGAGACGTCCAAGGCTCCTTTGTCCTCACCACGGACGTATCAGTCATTTCCTTTGTGGATGTGTGTGTTTGTGTTTGTGTTTGTGTCTCTGAGCGTTTTCATATCTCTGGCTTCTTTCTCTCCACTTCTCACCTGCTGTTTATGTCGGCAACCTTCATCCACAGAAAATGGAAAAAAAAACTATCTTCCATCTTGAAAGCTGTGACGCGCCTTCACATGTTAATATCTTTCTTTATTGTGGAGCAGGCGGACTGTTGGTGGGAAGTGTCTTTTGTAGTTTAAATGACAGATGCTAATAAAAACCTGTTTTGCGTTTTTCTCTCTTTGTGTCTCCCGTTGCCCTTTTTCTCTCTGACTCAACCTTTCTCTCCCTTTGCCTGATCCTCCCTCTGTCCCTCTCCTCCTTCCTTCTCCTCTTCCAGTATCTCAGTCACTTTCTTCCTCTCAGCCTTTGCCTCTCCTCTTCTGTTTTTTACCTGTCTCTAATGATCCCTTCCCAAATGTTACACCTGATTGCCTTCCCTTGTCAGGAGGCTGTTATTTCAGTTTCCTCCTCACTGAGGTGGTTTTGACCTTTAAGCAGAAAGCCGGTCAGCTGTTGGCTCGGAGCTGTAGTGAGTCTCTGCAGATAGACCGTGGTGATAAACTGTACATCACTCAGAGGAGCCGTGTTCTGGGAGAGAACAATAGATTTGTATGCAGCTGAATCACAAGTTGCAGAGAGTTATGTGTCGTTGTCTTTCTGTGGAGAGGAGGGACGACCTGACTCCACCTCCTCTTGAGCAACAGTATCCTGGATATGGAAGCTACCATCTTGTGCTTTTGACATAGGGTTACTGGTCAGGGTCACCGACCAGTGTCAGCTATCACGATTACACTGTCAAATAACTGCAAACAAATAAAAAAAGAAATAAAGCAAACCTACAGGAACAATGTTTGGCCCATGTCCCATCTGCTAATCTGGAGGAGACAGGGTTTAGGACCGATACTGCAGCCAGCCACCAGGGGCTGATCCAGATGAGTTGGTTTTACTTTGGAGGTTCCACCAGGAGCCTTAATTGCAACTATGCATGTTTGTGACATAGGAAATACAGAAATATCTCTGCAGAAGTGACCAGCTACACCTTTACAGCAAGTATCCATTATTTGCACAGCACTAAGAGATTTATTATAAAATATAGAACCGTTTAAATCATTGGAGAATGTGTTTCCAGTCTAAAGATGGATCCTAAACGTTTGGGTTTGTGAATTAAAGCCAAACAATCCGAGCAGTACTGATGTTGCCCCGCAGCCACTGACCCACACATCTGACCCGTGAATCCAGAGTGTTGATTAAACTCCAGAAGACTCGACTCTAATGTGTCATCGGCGTGTGACACGGCGAGTCCTCCCTGTCAGCACCTCGCACGACCTTTCCTCCCCCCATTCCTTCGAATCCCAACAACGCGTTGCTAAGAGGAGAGAAAAACACAGAACACGGCACTTCAACACATTACGGAGACGTCTCCCTCCAAATGTCACGCCATCCCCTGTCTTCGTTATCTCGTCCAGGCACCGACGGATGGAGGGATTTAAATGAAACGATGTCGACAGTTAGGGATGGATGTGCGGAGTCGTTTTTAATAACCTAAATGCCACCTCAATCAGTGACAAACCTGTTGATGTTTTATAGGCACTGATGCTGCACCTCAAATACGGGGGCCGTGACGGATGTTAAATTAAAAAAACTTGAATGTAATTGAATGTGTGTGTGAAGCCCCGGAGCTGAGCGCACGTCCGTCCCCTCCGTCTGCTCGCAGCAGAACCTGAGGAGATGTAATAACGCCGAGACAGACGGACCCGCAGATAAGGACAAGCCGAAAATTAGATTTGTTTTGATTTGTTCTTTTTTTGTTTTTCCCCCTCAGCTCCGATGATGCCGGAGTACGAGTCTGAGGCTCCGCTGAACGAGACGGAAACCACCATCACCATCCTGCTGAAGCCCGCCCAGTCACGAGGAGCTCCCATCAGGTAAAGGCCCCGTTTCACTCCTTTGTTTGTCTTTCTTCGTCCCAAACACCCCCTCGTCTTCCTCTCCCTTCATTTTCTCCTCTCACTTTCTCTCCCCTCCCGTCCACGCTCCCCCCCCCCCCCCCCCCCCAGGGGTCTCTTTTAAAGCCATTAAAGCCACTCACACATAGAAGTCCAATTTGTATGCAACAGAAGACAGAGAGTGGGACTTCATTTTTTCACAGATTTGGCAGTGAGACGTATCGTCATTAGTCACTTCCGTCCCGTAGCTTTTTAGCCGCTGCATTATGGAGATGCGGCTCCTCGGCGGACTGGAGGTAATTTGGCAATCGGAGTCCGGTCCCTGAGGAGTCGACCGCTTCAGTCGAAGCCTCCTGCCGACGGCTTGTTGAGAGAAAAGCGATTTAAAACAAAAGAAGGGTTTAGCCTCCATTCACAAAGGAGCAGCCGTACAGTTTGGAGTACAGTGGCCCAGATCAGCCGGGTTTTCATCATCTTGTTTTCTGAGTTTATCAGTTTTTCACCGTCAGTAGAAATATAAAAACTAACATTGGAAACAACATAAACACCATCGGGCGTCATTCTTCGGTTCCTCAGTCCACAGCCTTCCACCGGTTTGGCTTAAAATGGACACAGTTAATTTATTCATTTTCATTTTCTCTTTTTTTTTTCTTTTTCTAGCAAGCATGTTTTTTAATTAAAAGTTCGCTTTGAACATGTGATCTCATCCATTTAATTGGTGTAGGGGAGAACATTATTCTCAGTCGCCTTCAGGGAAATACGCCTCAGACGAGGGTGCACGTGGAATATATATCACTTCCATTTGGACTCGGGGAAATGTGTTTCTGAAATGCGAGCGTGGGTCAGTGGTTTAGTGTTAATATCTGTAAATATCATATCTCTCCATTTATAACCCACACACGTCAAATACTGCATATCTTGTGTTGAATTAGGCGTCGCTCCAGCATATGTTTATCAACCTGAGATAAGCCCCTTATCGTGCACGCTCGCTATGTGTGTGTTTGTGTGCGAGCGTTACACACTTTAAGTGCCGTCTGGTGAACGCGGAGGAGCAGAGAGAAGTCATCTGGTGGTTAGAGTGCAGATGATATTAATGCAGGAACTGTGTTGGTTGTTTTCTTTATATTTATTCTGAGGAGATCAGAGAAAGTTCAGGAGCTCAGATGAGAAATGTTTAGCAACGTGGCCGAGTACACGCACACACGCACGCACACACACACACACACACACACACACACACACACACACACACACACACACACACACACACACACACACTCTTGCAAATGTACACACATGCAGATTTAGATAAATGCACATAACTGAATCCAGCTGTACAGATTAACAGTGGAGGTCAATACACACACATTTGCTCACAGACGAATGGAAATGCATGTGTTTTTGATACATCATAAACACAAACACACACACACACACACACGCACACTCAAACACACAATTCCCTGCTCGTCCCCTTTTCTCGCTTCCAGCTTCTTCCCTTGTGCAGCCTCCGAAAATCATTAGATATCAATGGATATTTCACCAGAGAGAGAGAGAGAGAGAGAGAGGAGGAGAGAGAGAGAGAGAGAGAGATAGATGGTGGGGGGGGGGGGGTTGGGGCTCATCTTTGGTCATCAGCAATTATCTTTTATGAAATCTGCCAAACGGGAGCCGGGGATAATTGGCCGCCGCCCCCTTCACAGAAACATACATTTCCCTAATTGCGTATAATTGTGAAGTGAGTTCTTGGCGTGGAGGACGGAGGTAATTGCGGAGGGCCGCTGCGTTTGTCCTGACCGCTAAAGGAGCCCTCAGCCATTCATGAAGCCGCTCGGAGTGGAATGGACACACACACACACCACACACACACACACACACACACACACACACACACACACACACACACCAACACATACACACACACACACACACACACACACAGACACACACACACACACACAGAAGTATTTAAACATACCTGTTGGATCAGACACACACACACACACACACACACACACACACACACACAGAAGTATTTAAACATACCTGTTGGATCAGACACACACACACACACACACACACACACACACCTGTTTGAGTGTGTGTTCTTCACAAACAGACACGGGGCAGGTGGAGACACATCTGGACTCCATTAATTTCCAACTGCACACAACAACAGATGTGCACACACAGACCCACACACACTTTTACTCATAATTCACACCTTGCTACCTAGTAAACACAAATAATGATCTGCCGGATGCCTGATTACAAAAATTACAAATAACGTTCGCTTTTTAAATATAGCGACTATTTCAAGAAGAAAATGGAAACATACTAATTACTCCAATTACACTTCTTCTCATACAATAGCGACATTTTCCCGAGGAGTCTTCACAGACCTCAGCCCACTTTTAATGTCGGGATGGATATGAAGCACCTGAGCAGCTTGTTAGCGGTCGACAGGCCGCGGAGGACGAAGCTTCACCGAGGCAGTTTCAGTGCTTCAGAATATACATCTTCAGTTTCATCTCAGTCAGACTATATTTAACAATCTTAAGTCTTAAGAGTTTAAATGACAACAAACATCTGGACGGATTCAAACTCGCTGTTTTAACGTCTGTGGCATAAAGGTTGAGACCAATCAAAGATTTGGGAAAACAAACATATCAAGTGAAAACAAAAGGCTGCTGGATTGAGAAAATAGTATTTTAATGATAAATCAATAACGTAATAATACTTTAGATGTTTTAAGCACAGAAAGAGGAAAAGGAAAAACTTTCTTTTCAGGAATCACAGACAATAAATGTCATCTCCTTTGTCAGTTTGGCAAACAGCCCATAATACTAACTTCACGTGTTTCCAGCTCCTACCAGCTCGTCGTGAAGGAGGAGCGCAAGTCCAAGACCCGGCGCGCCGCCTCCGAAGCCCCCGAGTGTTTCTCCGCCCCCGTCAGCTTCCGCAACGCCTCCATCTTGGACTCGTCGTACTACATCGCCGCCGACCTGCCGCCGTCGAGCGTCACGGTGGTACAGCCGTTCACGGTCGGGGACAACAAGAGCTACGGCGGCTTCTGGAATCCTCCGCTGTCCCCGGCCAAGAGCTACAGCATCTACTACCAGGCCATGAGCAGAGCCAATGGGGTGAGTGTCAAAGGTCCTGAGAACTATGTGATATGAAAACTATATTTCATGTTTCCTATTCTATAGGCAAAAGACATCAGACTGAGAAACTGTGCTTTTTTCAGCGTTTCTTTCCTCTGTTTGCTTAAATAGGT
This sequence comes from Hippoglossus hippoglossus, assembly GCF_009819705.1. Taxonomy (NCBI): domain Eukaryota; kingdom Metazoa; phylum Chordata; class Actinopteri; order Pleuronectiformes; family Pleuronectidae; genus Hippoglossus; species Hippoglossus hippoglossus. The sequence goes on from NC_047155.1 coordinate 2,263,973, forward strand.
TTTTCTGTGAATATGAGGTTCTGCAACGTTAAAAAGCCCAAAGTCAAACTCAACTTTATTGATAATTGTGTATGTACAGGACATAGAAAGGATTGAAATGCACCATCCCTGGTGTGAACATATAAGTACACAGTACATATAAGTACACACATAATAAACACTCAGAACACAGTACCCCCCCCCACCCCACTGATCCTCCTCCTCATAACTCATTCACAACTTGAACCGTTTTCCTTTCTAAATTTCCATAATACTCTGAAGTCCTGTGAGGGTTGTTTTAATTTTCCACCGCTGTAACCACGGTAACTCAGTTTGGTGATCAGGGCCGGGCAAGCTGGCCGACGCCGTGATGTAATAACCTCCTCCAGAAGGCAGATCTCCCACAATCACACGGAGTGCGACTGTGTGTGTGTGTGTGTGTGTGTGTGTGTGTGAGAGGTTCCAGCATGATTGAACGAGCGTGTGCGTGTATCTGTGTGTGTGTGTGTGTTTAAGTTTGTGTGTGCCAGTTGTGGGCATGCGTGCACTTCTTCTACGTGCAGACCCTAAATCCACTCACATGAAATGTCCTCATTTGATTGGATCTCAGTCAATCCAATCAGTGTGTGGTTGGTTCGGGTCATGGATTGGAGCACTGGGCGGGGGGGGGGGGGGGAGTCAGAGAAATGTTTCTTATGAAAATATTATTCCCAGTTAAAGCAGCCGACATAACGCTCTGCTGGTTTTATTTTCCCCTTCGAGAGACGTTAGAGATCCGAAGCAACGTCCTGTTTGTTTTTACTGTGCAACATTTATGAAAAGACGTTTGCAGTGGAAATAAAAACCAGACAGAGTAAATGCACGCGTGTGTGTCCGGGTGAGAGCTGCAGTTAAACATGATTTAGATCATATTAAACTGCATTTTATTGTTTGATGCTACTATTGGCAGGGCAACGTTATTTGTCTGTGTCGTTCAAAACAGTCGATGGAATCATGTTAAAGCGGTTTACTGAAGTCTGCTGTGGTGGCCCTGAAGGGCACAACACAACGACAAACAGGGAATCACAACAACATTAACTTCTAGGAAGACGTAACAACATCGTGTTGCTTTTTTGCATCATCAACAACCTGCGGAATAAACTCAAACAGACGCTGTCTTTCCTCTCTGATCCTTGTGGCCTGTTTCTTTGTGCTCCACACTTCATGGTCAAATCGGGGCTCAGGGTCAGATACTCAGCGTTTGTCCTGGAGCTGGTGACGTGTCCGAGGTCTCATCGGCGGCGTGAATGTTCTCTGTCAAGCAGCTTGAAGTGGAGCGCGCTCCGGATGAAGGACGAGTCTCCGTTCACTCATCGGGACAATGGCGGCCTCACGCCTCAGCTGTTTGGCACGCTTCTCTGGCTGTTGAGGAATGAAAGCAGACTCTGAACGCACGGCAGAGAAAGACCAACGGATAATTCACTCTCTAAATTCACGAGTTCAGTTCCAGGATGTGTGAAAGTGATAATCTGTTATTTGGTTAATCGAGGATTTATGTTATCTACGATCCGCACAAAGTCGTGTAATTTGTTTAATTTCTCTGCCGTCAGCGGACGTCACTTTCTTCTCTCTGAAGCGGCCGATGTGTCGCGTTGGAGAGAAACTCCTCATTTCCATTTTAGTGGACTCGGCTGGTTTGTCGTATAGAGTTTGATCCCGTGGATCAGAGTCTGTTTCTCCTTCTCCGCCCGTCTTGGATAATCCTCCTGTTTCTTTTTTTTTTTCCACCTGTCCATCAGGGAGAGCGTCTGTCCTCCAGCTCCTCTCTCTCTCTCTCTCTCTCTCTCTCTCTCTTCTCTCTCTCTCTCTCTCTCTCTCTCTCTCTTCTCTCTCTCTCTCTCTCTCTCTCAAGAACATTTAGAAGAAAGAGAGAGTTCTCTCCATCCGCCCACTCTCTCCATCTCTTCATAGCTCACCGCTGCTGCCTCTCCTCTTCTATTAGAAAACTACAGCTTCATGTTTTTCTTTTCATCTCTCACCTACTCTTCCCAAATTCTCACATCGTTTAATCCTCTCACTTCCTATTTCTTATTTCCCTTTTATTCTTCTCTTTCCCTTCTTCCCAGTGTTTTGACTTAACCCCTTCCCTTCTTCTTCTTCCACCTGCCTCTTGTCTTCTTCCCTTTTCCTTTCCTCTTCTTCCCTCCTCCTGTCTTTTACGTCTCTTTCCCTCCATCTCTCCCTCTCTCCGCCCTCTGGGGTGACATCAGTCTGGTGCCAGTCTCTCATCTCCCATCACTGAGCCAATTAGTCGACGCACCGCACATTAACACTGCTCACCGGCGGCAAAACTCGAATCCTCCCTCGATGTCATGCGATGTCACATGTTAATGGAACACACACACACACACACACACACACACAGTCAGACACACACAAGTATAAAGTGCCTGGGGTTACCATTAAGAGACTTAAGAGCAAGAGGGACTGAGGGATGAGGAACGATGGCGGGAGAGGGAATAAAAGTCTGAAAACAGTGAAAGCGACACTGAAGAAGATGTAATACTTAAAGACGGAGGCCGTCAGGAATAAAAAAAAGAAACCGTGGAAGAGGAGAGAGAGATAACGGAGGATGAAGTTCTCAGAGAGGAAGAAACCACAGAGAGAGGATGAAAGTAGGTGAGGAGACGAGCTGCTGTGATGTGGGTTCAAGAGTCCACATACTTTTGGCCTTGTACCTAACTACCTCCATCAGGGGCGTGTCTCCGATGCTGTGGAGATCCTGCAAGTCTCAAGGGAAAAGAAGTGGAAGAAGCTCAAGTGGGGAAATCAGATGGAGAGGATCAAGGCACGAATTAGATAAGTAGAGAGAGTGAGATGAAGGATGAGGGGAGGAGGCGGTGGAGGGAGGAGAGGGTGTCTTACCACGCAGTCACAAACTTCTTCAACAGAGGCCATCACTTTTATGGATGAAGTACATGATGTCGAATCCAGGGGAAAGCGATGGGAGGACAGGAGGAGGCAGGAGGGACGGGGGTTGTCGGAGGAGAAAGACGGAGGAGGGACGAGGACAAATGGGGCGAGAAACGGCACAAAAAAAGGAAACAAAAGGGAACCGGTGACACAGGGAAGAATGGTTCCCTCGTCTGCTGTGAGAAATGCAGCCAGACACCGTTTCTGACAAGTCAAGAGCCTCAGGGGTTTGGTCAAGGTACCCTGACCATCAACGTTCACACACACACACCACACACACACACACACACACACACACACACACACACACACACACACACACACACACACACACACACACACACACACACACAGATCCCTCTATCGTTGAGGGGCACTCATTGACATTTCCATAAACCTAATTAAAAACTTAATCTCCAAATAGGTCCTGACCTCAAATAGCCTTGGGAAGAACACATGTTTTGACAACACAACTATAGAAAGACAACTCAGCTTTACACATATACAACCACACACACACACAGACACACAGACACACACACTTTCGTTCTGTTACTTGCTTTGAGAGTGTGTGTAGCATCGACTGTAAATGAGACGGACGATGCGTCTCCACTTCCTCTAGTTCTACTTAATCGAAGCTAAAATGTCCCAGATACAGACGCTGTCAACTTGCAGTTTAGATTTGATTTGGAGGCGAGAGTCTGCACAGGAGGAGGGATCCAGATGTTGAGCCACAATATCCAGCTCCCATCAATACACGATAGAGTCGGTTGTTAATCATAAGTTAACGAGAGTCAAAGAAAAGAAATGTGGTTACCATGACTACCTTGGCTACCTGAGCCCCAACAGCCAATCAAAGCATCCGAAGTCCGACTGAAAACACACACACGGCTGGAAAGCCCGACTGTCAGTCAGAACACTGACCCAACAAGCGTTCGAGAGAGAGAGAGCTTGAGAGAGAGAGAGACAGAGAGAGAGAGAGAGAGAGAGAGAGAGAGAGAGAGAGAGAGAGAGAGAGACAGAGACAGAGAGAGAGAGAGAGAGAGAGAGAGA
>NC_047155.1:2268056-2275556 GCF_009819705.1 Hippoglossus hippoglossus
TGAAAAGTGAGTCAGCTCAGTCTGTGTCTAACCTCTGTGTCACTGGAGAGGGGGGGGTTCATTTCTATTCTGCTTTTGATGAGGCTGGTTTGTTTGACTGTGTGTGTCTGTGTGTGTGTGTGTGTGTGTGTGTGTGTGTGTGTGTGTGTGTGTGTGTGTGTGTGTGTGTGTGTGTGTGGGTGTGTGTGTGTGCGTGTGTGTGTGTGCGTGTGTGTGTGTGGTTGTCTTTGTAAGTTGCATTAGAACGTTTGTCGGCAGGTGTTTTAATTTAATTGGAACGGGGATTTGATGTGTTGGTGTCTTTCTGTTTTCCTGATGTCGCACATCTTTTATATTTCTCGGTGTATGATTGTGTCTGTTGCAATGTGTGTGTGTATGTGTGTCTGTGTGTGTGTCTGTGTGTGTGGGTTAACAATTCAATAATTCAGGCTGTGAGTTTGTTGATGTCACGGTCACACGGAGTCAACAAGACGCAGCATCTCACTGAAACTCTTCTCTGCTGCCACAACCGAACCAGTCAAAGTATCACATCTCCAGGGTCTTTTACTTTGAAAGTCCACATCAGACAGTGAACTGTTTTCTCAATGACTTGAATTCAAGTTTTTCTTCATCATAAAGTTTATTCTCACAGATTATTCAGAAATTACTTATTTTTCAAGTGCTAATCAGCAGGTGAAAATGAAGTGTTTGATAGTAGAGACTCTCTCTCTCTCTCTCTCATCTCTCTCCTCTCTCTCTCTCTCTCTCTCTCTCTCTCTCTCTCTCTCTCTCTCTCTCACTCTCATCTCTCTCTCTCTCTCTCTCTCTCTCTCTCTCTCTCTCACTCTCTCTCTCTCTCTCTCTCTCTCTATCTCTCTCCTTTTGTCCGTCACTCTCTCCTGCTCTACTTTCCATCTCTCTCTTATTCTATCACTCCAAACCTTCTCTTTATCCACCTTTCTCTGTTATTACATAGAAACAAGGTGAAAATAAGAACTATTCAAAACACTTTTTCATAGATAATAAATTATCGAAAGGCTCGAACTCAGTGTCACTCCAGAGGAAGTGAATTGTTCCTCGTTTGGAACGGTTTTCAGCTTCGGACGAAAAAAAAAGCCATTTTTGATCTAGTGAGTATATTTTTGATAGAAAGTAAATTACACTGTGAGTTCATGATGATCATCAGTTTATCCTCACTCTCTTTTCCTCACATCCCTTTTTATGTCTTCACTTTTTACCTGTCAAACCTGCTTTAATTCTCTTTCTTTTACTCTGAAGTGTGAGAATTGACCTGAATTACTCCTCACACCTATAGAGGTATATGTTTACATGTAGCGATAGCTAGATGGATAAATGGATAGATAGATAAATGGATAGATAGATAAATGGATATATGGATAGATAGATAAATGGATAGATAGATAAATGGATAGATAGATAAATGGATAGATGGATAAATGGATAGATAAGATAAATGATAGCTAGATAAATGGATAGATGGATAAATGGATAGATAGATAAATGGATAGATAGATAAATGTATAGATAGATAAAATGGATAGATAGCTAAATGGACGATAGGACGAGAACAGGATGACCGGAGACGAGGTTGAGGTGAAGGGAGCAGAGCGGTGGATAAGAAATGACAGACAAGACAAGTAGAACAGTGGTTGTGGTCACTCTGTGTGTGTGTGTGTGTGTGTGTGTGTGTGTGTGTGTGTGTGTGTGTGTGTGTGTGTGTGTGCGTGTGCGTGTGTGTGCGTCTTGGTAAAGCGTAGGAGAGAGAAACATGTGTTTCTGGGTGAGTGCTGCTGTGTGAAGCTGTCACAGCGATCCACAGGGTGCTTTGTGTGTGTGTGTGTCTGAATGTGTGATAGGATTGGAGCAGGCAGGTATGACAGATGTTCAGAAGCCTGCTGGCTACCGGCAGTGTTAATGTGTGTGTGTGTGTGGATGTGTGTGTTTGTGTGTGTGTTGGCCTCCACACCTGCGTTCACCTCTCTGTTCATGTTAGCGTCGACATCAGGTTCTATCGTCACGATGAAGCAGCTGCTTGTAGCAGGAAATTGTAGATCTGCGACATCTTGTATCATTAGAGTATTTAAGTGGTTGTCTTCCATGTTGTTTGGTGTCACTGGCTATTTATCAAAACTACATTAAATGAACAAATAGCCGAAACAAGGCTAATTCATACGGTGCTTCATCATACACATATATTATAAAACAGTTTAATGTTTTAGATTTTTTTGGGACATTAGGCCTTGATAGATACAGAGCATGAGTGGAAGGGGGAGAGAGAGAGAGAGAGAGAGCGGGTGAACTGAAGTGAACATGAAGCCAGAAATATGATAACAATATTAATAAATAAATACGTTTATCAGAGCATCAACTGGTGCAAGAACATTCTTCATAATCTGTGAGCCTCCTGACGGCGGATTAAACCATCGAGGCTGGTTTATTAATTACAAAGATCCCTGATAAGTTTTGTTCAGACTTTATCTCTGCAGCTGTTTCATCCAGAACTACACAGACACTGTTTCAGAGGCTCACAATCTTTAAGCAAGATATTAAAATCCCAAACAGCTTCAGTGTCACTGCGGGAAACTGTCAAGTGAAATATCTCGGCTTAAAAGAGGACGTCACAATGGGGATTACTGTTAACTGGTGTACACCGATTAACTCTCCTCCCTGTGGAAGCTCTGACGGACAGGCATTTCTCACAGTGAAATAAAAAAGTTTGAAAGGAACGAGAGAGAACTCAGAGAAACAGAGAAAAAGAAAATGGTTTAACACAGAATAATGAAAACTGTCACCTCCTCTGCAGCCGCTCGCCTCCTGTTGATCAGGAAAGTGGCCCCAGATGCTTTTAGTCTGAATCAGGCTCATACACAAGTTCAAGTGATGAATTACAAACAAAACCTGTCAGATTGATTGTGACCGAAGTTTCACACATCCGCCGTGACTCCACCATTATGTGGAAATTACACCAAACCCCCTTTAATTTCCCACAGTCGGCTCCACGCTCCGGTGTTGGACCCGCTGCTGGTCGGCCCGGACGCCGCTGGTCGGCCCGGACGCCGCTGCCAGGCGGTCGTCGCTCAAAATAGGATTCAGGCCATTTCACCCGAAGCTGCAGCGGCGGTGGCTCCGAGGAATTTGGAAAGCGATTTGATCCGTGTGCCTCCTCTAGCGTGGCACATTTGTGAGAGCGGAGTGGAGACGAGATCGAGGAGCTAAAATGAACTCTCCATTTGGCTGGAGGTGCCGGGAGGACGCGGCCTTGATAGTGATTGATTTCATCGTGCGCACCTCCTCCCTCCTCCCTCCTCCCTCGTTTCTTTTGGAATGATTCCTCGCCCTGTTTTCATGGGGGTCATTATTCCTCTCTCCTTGTTTCTCACTCCAGCTGTTCCCTCACCTGTCCGTCATGTCTGTCCGACAGTTCTGTGATATCAACACGCTTCTTTCTCCTCGCTTCACCCGCCCTGATCTCCCTCTCTTAAGTTGCTGCACAGATTCTGTCGACACACACAAACGCACACTCCCTTGACATTTCGCCTCCCTGCTCCTCCTTCATCTCTGTGTCTCTTTCCCCCTTTTCCTCTCCTTCATCTTTCTCTCCTCCTCCCTCACCCCTCTGTGTTCTCTCCTTCCTTGAAAATATCGCCTTAAACTCAATATTCACCGAACGTAAAAAACGGGAATCTACGCAGCCTCTATAAATATCAGCTTTTAAGTTTAGTGTTACCTCTCCCAAGTGCAACTGCATCCTCGTCTAACCTCCTCCTGTCACCTCCTCTCTCTCCTCCTTATGAATTCACGTTCCTACACGAGGGATGATAATGTAAGTGTTGGCTAATATGTGCCCCTATAAAGATGGACTTTTAATTCACCTGCTGTACATAAATCCTCTTTAAGCATCTTCTCTGTTCCTCTAGCATTTCATTTTACTCCCCTCTTCTTTATACGAGACAGATGCTAATGTGAATGTTGGCTAATATGCAGCTCTCCGTAAAGACTTAATTCACCTGAGGGTTATATACTACACCCCCGCTCCTCCTCTCCCCATCGCACACATTTCTTATGAAGTAGGTCTTTATGTGAAGGATGGTAATGTGACTATTGGCTAATGCGCTGCTCCATAAAGATGGACTTTTTATTCACTTGCTGGGGATCTCCTGATGTGGCGGACATTCTGCCGAGCCAAGCAGCTCAGGTGAATTTCAGAGAGTCAGTAGATCCTCTCTGCAGGAAACAGTTGAGAATGAAACCACTCAGCGCTCTAGAGGTAGTATACGGTATTACATCATTCTCTGGATTGTATTGATAAACAAACAGAAACGTGTCTTAAGCTCAACCCCTTACTCCGAGAAATACGATTTCTGTGCAGCTACACTGCAACATAACGTAATGTTTTCTGTTTAGTTTTATAACTCACCTCCTGATGCGACTTGGACACTGATGGACTTGAGGTCACAAGCTGTTTTGGGTGTTTGATCGTCACTTGCCTGGACGTCCCAGCCAGAGGGGATCAGCCCCTGGCGTCCACGCTGTCCTTGCTGCTTCCCTCCACAGCCTCGTGGACGTTTCTGTCCTGCTCTACAGTCCTTTCACTCACAGGGGGTTTCACAGTAGTGAGGGACCAGCACAGACCCTAAAGGCTCCAGTGCTCCTCCACCACATATTTTGCTCACTTGTGCTAGTTGGCTTCGAGTGTCCGAGCAGGAAACCACTTGTTTGGTAGATTTTGATGAAAGCACCTGGACATCGTGAAGTGGTCACAATGTTTTTCCAGCACTTGTGGGCTGCTCTGTCTTCTCCTCACCTCTTATGAAGATTACAGATTTCCTTTTGGAGGGCGCGGGCTCCATCTGTCTTGAATTGCTGTGCTGATTGAATCTGTCATTGACCTTCGGAGCTGTTCCTGCCACCTGGTTTCACCCTTTCCCCCCCCCAAAAAGCCTTCAACTTTTTCCTCTCCTGTCTTTTCCTCTTTTGGGCCCATTCATCCATTCTGGCTGCTCTCTGACAAAAAGAAGTATGAGCTGGACATCTTGAGCCAGAACAGCTATTTTTCATCTTTCACTCTGATGCTTTGTGGAGTAAAGGAGCCTTTTTCCCCCCCACCATGCTAAGAGCAATTGCTCCGATCACACGGTGGTGCAAAGTGGCTGGTTGTGCTGGTGAAAGCTCTGAGTTTAGTGTTCGGTTTAAGAGTCGTCCTCATTTCTTCGCAGCGTGGACACGAACCCACTTCCTCATTGTCCAAGTACCGGGAGAAGGAGGCAATTTGGGAAATAATTCGCTTCCTGCCACTTCCTCTTTGTAAGAATTCTATCAGTTAGTTGGTTAGTGGCAGGGATAAGCTGTTACCTCACATCTTCTTGTTTTTTTTTTCTGTTGATAATAAGAAATGTTATATTATTCCTATTTTTTCGTAGCTGTAGATTGAAACTCAACATAATCCTTCCATTTGACTTTGTGTCCAGCTTTTTCTCCGCAGCCGTACTTTCCCCTCACGTTAACGCTTTCCTCCTCTGGAAACATTAAAGTAGGAGAACGGAAATCCATCTTCACAGGAGGGCACGTTATTTCAACCCTCGTGAAATCGCACTTTTAAGAAGAGACGACTTGAGTGGAGGATCAGACAAAACTTCTTATTTCTTCATGAGAAAATGTCTTGCTCTCTTCTGTTTTACGCGTTTCTGTTCCCCGAATATCTTGTGATTCTCTTGACCAAATCTCTCTCTTCTCTAAAACCCAATATCCCACTGCTTTAGCTTCCCTCTTTTCTCCTGTGAGGTCATTCCACTGCTTCTCCGCATTCTCGTGCTCACACGCCGAGGCCGACTACCACCCACCGAGCGCCTTTCCTTTCTTTTGAATTTCCTCTTCTTGAAAGTTCTCTGATGTCTCGTCAGTCTTTGCAGCTTTGTTGAAATGTTGAAATCCTTCTGACGGAGTGCTTCTTCTTATAAACGGAGACATGTCGCTTTCAGGGACTTAAAACTACACTTTTCAAATGCATCGTCCTCGAGTTAAATAGGAGACCGTGTGACGGACGCGGGTGAACGTGTTGTTGGGGCTTTACATCGCCACCTCTGGCCTGCATTTGTCTTTAACTGTCACAGTTCAGTTCAGCGGGTTTGTACTTTCAGTCCAATTTTTCAGGCCATCAGACCATGTGATTAAACCAATACGTCAGGGGGCTCTACTTCATGTCACACTAAATATATTAATTGAATTAAGGGCATTCATACAGTACCACTTAATGCAACTACGGTCCCTAAACTATAAATCAAAAATAATTACTGAAACCTTCTGGACGGCCTTCAAACACATCGACTCAAACCGGCCCTATAATGAGATTATAGTCTTTTAGTCTATCAGCTTTTAAATCAGTCGAAGTTCGTCTATTCGTTTCACCTCGTTCGACCTCGTGAGCGGTTGTGTTGACGCTCTGAAGGACCGGGGATGTAAATCCAGCTCGTTTCCCCCTAAGAAAACCTTTTCATTTGATTTAACGGTTTGTTAAGGTTCCAAACCATCATTTATTTTCACAATCAATTGTGTGAAAAGATTATATTACGGAAAAGATGAACATGTTGTGTTATATATTGACCATTGCACACTGCTACGTACATACAGATGCAGTTTGTTTAGAAATAGCAGAATATTAATGAGACCAATGTCACGTTTAACTGCTGGTCTGGCCCTCGCAGGAAAGACGACATCATCAAATCAAGACAAATTAATCATAAATTACATATTTAAAAACAAATACCAAACAGGTTTAACAAAGTTTGAAGATGATGTGGGAGAGCAGCAGTCTTAAGTGCAGTCCTTGTTGAATAGGGTTAAAAAAAAACACACACACACACACACAGCCCTCAGACAAAATACAATATATTGGAAGGTGTATAAAACCTTATGAATCAAACATTATGAATCACGCTGGTCGATATGTTTGCCCCAAAGGGAGACGAGTCTGCAGGCCTTTTATTATCCAACCCTTCTGAGAATATCTGTGTGTGTAGGTGTTTTTGTTAGAGTGTGTGTGAGTGTGTGTGTGTGTGTGTGTTTGTGCGTTCCTTCTCCATGTTTGAATATGTATTTGTGTGTCTGAGGACCGAAGGATCTTTTCATCATCAGATCAATCAGAGCAATGGGACTTGGGACAGGCTGTGAATACAAGATCACCTCCGAATCACCATGAAAACACAAGGGGAGCACAGCAGCAGACTGATGGCACACTCCTGCTAAGATGCCCTTGAGCATGGCACCCAACCTCCAAATAATGGCCTCTCTCTTTTGTGTGCGAATGCTCCCTGAAGATTTTTCATCATCCAGCCGACCGTCGTGCTGCGAACGACTTGGCACAGTTGCATTGCGGCTGTATTTTGATTAGCCTGCGACGACAGAGGGTTCAACTCGCATTCGAAAAACAATAAACATGAGTGTGGACCACAGCGGATAGTGAAACAGGCAAACAGGCAGTGAAACAAGTCATTGATTTAACAA
>NC_047155.1:2280556-2298056 GCF_009819705.1 Hippoglossus hippoglossus
CAAAACATCACGATTCGCTCGTGCATCAGTTTGGGACGTCTCTGTTGCAGGTTTTAACGATTAGTTGAATTTAATGAGTTAATGCCTTAAGCTGTGATTTTAGAATTTTCCCACCTCGCACTGTGTGATGGAAAGTTAAAGATTCATGTGCTCACACTGATGTCACGTGGCTCATAAGCTGCTGACACACATGAGATCTGTTATAGTTTTAAATGGTGGACGCTGACGTCAACAGTTTCCATATTGAAGTCAGTCTCCCGCTGGAATGAGAAGCTGCTTGATTTTTTCCTCCTGTCCTTTCTTTAATTTCACAAGTTTGATGAAGAATGTTGAATTGAATTCACACACAAACCCCCCCCCGGTCTTTGTGGAAATGTACCAGATCGCCCAGAGGTCTGAAAACTGTTGAGTACATGGGAGCTTTCTCTCCCCGGGGACCTTCACCCCGTCTTTCAGTTCGGGTTGAATTGAAAGTGAAAGAAACGATATGATGTCGAGCTGCAGAGGTTGTGACGGGGGGGGAGGACTCAGCGTGTGATCAAGGGGAATCTTATTTTACATCGTTGTGTGTTCGTGCATCTTATTAGTCATTCTGTTCAGGCCTACGAAGTAAAAGCTGCTGGTTTTTATCGTGGAATATTAAACTCAGCCTTCTCAGGGTCCCGTAAACTAACATGGTGCGGATCCAACGGTTTGTGGGTCTTGGTAAACCCCCCCCCCAAAAAAACACAGCATACGCTTTCAGACATTCACAAATGGACCAGTGCAACAGTTATGGCAGAGTCCCAGCGTCATGCACCCTGTCAGCCAAGTCTTATAATCACCAGTTCCATTCAACCAAGTCGGCCATCATGTTTTGATGATGTTCAACGAGGCAGTGGGATCTTACAAGCTTTTACTGTCACTCAAAACGCTGCACGCTGCTATTTCCCAGTCAAACCACAACGGGAGAAGTCGACTTAATGTGTCGCAGTTGCCTCCACGTCTGTACTCATCCTCTTCATGTGTGTGTGTGTGTGTGTGTGTGTGTGTGTGTGTGTGTGTGTGTGTGTGTGTCACCCTGATAAATATTAGGTTCAAATATTGGAAATGTTTTCTTTTCTTTTTCCAACACACACGTAGAATGACAGCGTTTGAATGGAAACAAAATTAATCAAACCCACTCGTGTTTTTCTGTCCTGACCTTAAACCGTTTTCGGGCATTTTCTGTAATTGCGCCTGCTTTTGGCCACATGCACAACAGAACTGTTTTATTAAGCCGTCAATTAAATGTTTTGCTCAAGATACAAACACTTTAGTGTGCGAGTGTGTGCACGTTTGCATTAGCAAGAGAAGAGTAATCACAAAAAATGCGATGTGTCTCTTTGAGTCCCTCCTGTTGCTCGTTCTTCCTCTGCTGTGATTACTTTCTGTGCTTTTGGTTAAACATCAAAAAAACATTGAAACATTAAAATATTGAAAACGCAGACGTTCCCTTCTTTTTTAAAGTTTAATCAAAAACCCATATTTTCCCCCTAATATGAGCCAAGTGCTCGGAGTCAAACAACCAGGACACATCTTGGTTGTTCCTTTGTTGCCAGGAACAAAGAAAGTAGGGAAACAGATGGAACACAGAACTTCTCCCTTCGTAGAAGTCAGGCTCTTCCTCTTCTCTCCTCTTCATCTCGTATTATAACTTCTCCCTCAGGCCTCGGCTTCAGTGAAAAGTCAGAGATCCGAAGTCTATCAGCCGAGGCAAAGACTTCAGGTGTTATTGGAAACTTCAAGCTGCTTTAATTTTGTGTTTCCCACCTGCCGGGCTCAGTCTACATGATGCAGTCGGCTACTGTATCTTCGAGCCTCCATATATCTCAGCAGTGTGCTCACGCTGGGACCGGGGTCACGCTGGGGAGCGGCAGCGGGGGTGCAGGGTCGGTCGGTGTTCGGAAAGAAAGAACGAAGGAAGAGAAAGAGGAGAAATAGGCTGCAGACTTTTCTCCTCTCCACAGCTGGAGATGTTTCCAGAATCTCAAGTGATATTTAGACTCTAAGTAAACCAAACTTTTACAGTTCTACATCAGATTGTATCTACCTATTCAGGGATCGCATTTATACCCAGTTTGTGTGATTGGGTTTTTCTGCAGGTACTCAGGACCTGTGTTTGTATTAATGGGATTTGATTGGCTGGTTCCTGTGGTGGAGTATTTGCTAAGATGTGATTTCATTGGCCGGTGCCAAATTTGAGTATTTCTTAAGAGAGGTCGAGAGATTCAGTGAGACACGTTGGACAACTCCTCAACCGGTGTTCTTGTTAAGGGACATAATTACAGAGGCACTTTCAAAGTCGTAAAATTGGAGGACACACACACACACACACACACACACACACACACACACACACACACACACACACACACACACACACACACACACACACACACACACACATCTTCAGTTTCTCTTCGCCTCCTCCTCCTCCCTCCCCCTCTCTACCTCCCCCTCTTTCCCACTGTGATTTGTCTGAATGACTGTCCAACAAATTAACAATATCGCCGAAGTGATTTGCAGCAAATTACAATAAACTGCAAGAAACTCGTCAAAATGATAGAGAGCAATGACTCGGCTGCAGACTCTCTCTCCCCTCGAACGCCCACTGCTTCAATCTCTTGGCTAATAAATGTGCACACGATGGGGTTTGTCAACACACACACACACACACACACACACACACACACACACACACACACACACACACACACACACACACACACACACACACACACACACACACACACACACACACACACACACACACACACACACACACACACACACACACTGAGGTGGAGGTGGAAAGCAGGAATTCACGCTGTGTGATCCCCAGTGAGAGCAGTCATTACTGCTTGGCAGTTTTCAGCAGTCGAAAAGACACATACACACACACACACACACACACACACACACACACACACACACACACACACACACACACACACACACACACACACACACACACACACAAACTTCATCTTCCTTGCTGATCCCTGTAAACCAACAACAATCCAAGTTACACACACAAACACACACTCACAAATCCGAAAGTGATGGGCTGAATATTTGTGTGATTTTGTTTGTTTGACTCCGTGTGTGTGTGTGTGTGTGTGTGTGTGTGTGTGTGTGTGTGTGTGTGTGTGTGTGTGTGTGTGTGTGTGTGTGTGTGTCTGTGTGTGTGTGATTGATTCAGAGGCTGAAGGCTGATTGCTTTCTCAACTTCCACATTCCATCAGAGGGCACAGTAATAACCGCCCAGATATCTTCTTAGAGAATTGTTGTTTGTGTGTGTGTGGGTTTTGAAGTCAGCGCATGTTGATTACCTTCGATTTACTGGCCTCTTATGACTGTGTGTGTGTGTGTGTGTGTGTGTGTGTGTGTGTGTGTGTGTGTGTGTGTGTGTGTGTGTGTGTGTGTGTGTGTGTTTGAAGCTGTTCTTACCTCAGCCCATCATTTACCCTCCGTCCTGCTGGTCCACACCCACACTGGAGTAGCAGTGAAACTCGTTCTCCTTGATGACGCCGACGTGTGTTGTTCAGCTTCTCCGCAGAAGTTTGTGGTAGAAAGGCTCCTTCTTGTTTCAGTGTCCCCTCGAGTGCAGAGCAGCTTCCATAAAGAAATTGTTTTCCCAGCTTTTTCCTGCGGAGGAACTTGGCGGCCCGGCACAGAGCGAAGACCTCGGCTCCGTCCACGACCCCCGGGATGAGCTGTGATGCCGTGTGTGAGCCGGGCCTCATTGCTCAACAACAATGGTCATCCTGCTTGTGGCTGGATGGGAGTCAGGCCCCCGGCAGCCAGGCGTGAAAATCTTGGAATTAGATGTTGCAGAATCGTTCTACTGGGGGAAATACCTCCGTGTTGGCGATCGTTGTTTGTTTTAACACAAGCCCTTGGACACGTGGTTGAACCTCTTCACACAGAATGACGTGCACAACATGAACAGAGTATACATCTGCAACAACAGGGTTTAAATGAATACGCTTGGCATCTCAATACAGGGAACACTTGTGAGAGAAGCAGAGCAGAGTTAGAGAGGCTTTAGTGGAAATATCTTTAGGTTTTTAGTTCTGTAAATTATCCCCCAGAAATGTTGCATCAAATTCTAAGAATTGATTTAGAAGAAAAACACAAGTCACAAGATGGAAGAGGCAAATATGGAAAGAAAAGTAAAAGGGAAAAAGTCAAGAGTCAGTTTCCTTGTGTCAGGCAGTTAATGAAGGCACACACACGCACACGCACACGCACACACACACACACACACACACACACACACACTCACTCGTACCACTAATACAGAAGTGAATGGGATTCACTCACCACAGCCGATAGTAATAGGAGGAAATAGAGGAGCGGCTGCGTGTGTGTGTGCGTTTTTTTTATTGTGTGCAAGTGTGCAGTTACACATGTTGTTGTGTAAAGACAAGTTGTACGTCAGCAGGGAAATGTGTATTTGTGTGTGTCTGTGTGGAGCTCATTAAGAGTAGCCAGCAGACTTCAGTGACCTCTCTGTTCTTTGTCCAGTTCCTCGCTGCTGATGGGGAGCTGGGGGGGTGGGGGGGGGGGGGGGGGGGGGGGGGGGGGGGGGGGGGGGGGGGGGGTGGGGGGGGGGGGGGGTGGGGGGGGGTGCGGAGCAGCATGCAAATGAAGGCGACAACGGAGCAAAGAAGCAGATGATTAGAGAGAGTGATAAAAAAGAAACAACAAGGAAAATTGAAGGGTGAGAAGAATGGATAGAAACACACCTGACGGACAGATTGTAGAGGGTTAGGGGGAGGAGGATGGAGGAAGATGGAGGAATAAAACAAAAGAGGAATGACACAGGAATTGAGGAAGGAAGAGATGGAACAACTAAGAGAGAGATTAACACATGAAATAAAACGAAATAAAAGTGTGTAGATTTAAAACCTGCCAGCTGGAATGTAAGATTTGTGCAAGATAAATTTGGGTCCATTCTTTTCTATGTAAATGAATCCAGGCCCCAGGCTTCATTGGGGATGAAAGCCCTCGCTGATGAGAGCTCTGTTGAAGGCTCATGAAGTCGTTCGATAACACAAACAGCCCGTAGTTCCTTTATCAGCCCTGACAACAGAGTCTGGAATCTGCATGTGGGGGTAGAGCGGTTCAAAGTGGCCCAACAGTCCGTCCGATTGAGATCCGACTGCAGGACCTTCATCAAGGTTTGTGTTTGAAGCTTGTCAGGATGGTGACTACATGTGGGTTTGTGGAAAGTTTGACTTTCACTTTATTTTAACAACCAGCCCCCCCCCCCTCCCTCATGTTTCACCCTTTCTGATCATTTGGAACAGAGAGTGTTTCTCAATGTATATTGTAATTTTAGAGGTAGAGCGAGATGTCCTCAAACCAGAAGGTCAGTCAGAAGGTTCGATTCCCAATCCGTACACCAGATGTTCTCGGGCAAGATACCGAAGGCTGATGGCTCTGCCCATAGATGCACTGTGTGAATGGGTGAATGGCAACGAACCAGTCCTGTAAAGCAGTTTGAGTCGTCACAGGCATTTACATTAAGTCGTGACATTGCAGGTGTTGTCTTGAACATCTGGGCTGTAGCACCACATCAGCTCAGTTCAATTCAATTCAACTTTATGTGTCCAGCTGCCTCGACCTTTACAAAAAGACCAGGAGCTTTCCGACGAGTCCCAACCAGCAGGTCCCAGTCACAACACGTATGTCTTCTTACTGGTTTACTCTTTCCAGCAGCCGGTCACTCGCTCGGCTTCTTCTCTAAACTCGTTTCTGTGTTTTTCTTGAGCGAAGGCGTGATTCAATAAATCCCACTCCACTCTGAGTTTTTCTAATAAAGAGAAACCATGTCATGGGATGCCAGTCAATACTCTCCCATTAAGCCGGCGGACAAGACAACACAGACACAAATAAACGCACAAAGACTCTAATGGTCCTGCAGAATATTGGTGTTTAGACCCTGTTTAACACACACACACACACACACACACACACACACACACTTCATCACTCAAAGGCACAGTAGGTGTATTTTAAAATGCTCAGTCGATGCCGTGGCCGTATACTGTGACATTTGCAAAGAGGCGTCTCAGCACAAAGCCAAAGACGACCTCTCTCCTCGTCTCTTCAATCTGCACAGAGAGATGGAGATAAAGAAACTCGATAACCAATTGAAATCCCCAAATAAATAAACTATAACACTGTGGACTTGAATTTTTGAAAAAAGCCTTTTTCTCGTATTCTCTCTGTCTGTTTTTCGCTCGGTTATGGACAAACATTCAGAGACTGACGCTTCATCTTCTTTTAACACAGTGTAAATGAGCATTAGACGGAAAATCCAATCACACCAGCCAGTTAGTGCTAATCACAATCAAACCATGACAGGATTTTCTAATGCGCGGTTTATGTTGTGTTGATTTTTATAATACCCATTAGTGTGTTATTGCAGCGTAGACTCACCACTCACTATTTTCAACACCTAAGTTTCACAAGTGCTTTTTCCCCTGTTATGTTTAAGATCTTATCATAATTCAAGTTTCTCCCTAACAGCACGTCGGCGAACGTCACGTCGAGTCACATCAGGAGTTCTGACCGCTTCACGGTTGTGCGTCGCAGAAGCTGTGGGCCGACACTTAGCGTAATTGCTGCCGATTCTCGCAGCTTATTAAGGAAATAAAACGTTGTAAAATGTACGATTGTGATGTAAAAAATACACATATGCAGTATTTTCTTTTACTAGGATCTAAAGCCAAAGTGTTACAGAAAATTGCTTCGGCCCCAATGACTTAAGATAATTACATAATGTTGTTATCTCCATCTTCTCAGTTGTTTCCGATCCTGTCGTCTCTTTAGAAGAGTTGTCGTACGCTGTGAAACACGAGAGGAGGCGGGGAAACGTGCGACACCTCGTTAATAAAAGAAGAGGTTTGTGTGACTTGAACATGAGGATATGCAACGATAATGAGAGAAACATTAATTGGACACCGTGACAGGTAATTTGGTAACTTTTTATCCACGACTACGCTGTTGCCACATGCTTCACGCAGTAACACAACTTTAGTTCTGCCTCACAGATAAGACGCAGAGCTGGATGTCACAATATCCTCCAGTTTAATGAAGAAAAATTAGAGAGTTCCCGCCGCCCCGTGTCTTCGACCCTCTTAATTAAGCGTCCAGTTCACAGCGCGGATATGAAAGTCCGGGAGCCACACGCAGCTAAATTGGCACCGCGGCTGTTGTCTGATTTCAACATGTGTTCTAATGATGGTGCAAAGCGATCCGTCCGATCCCGGCTCCGTCCGAGTGACAAACACATCCTCATGTCGACCGATCATTCAAACCAGCGATGTCAGGTTAGATCGGGACAGTCACCAAACCCCCGCCGGAGCTGGAGACTCCTTCAACCGCGGCAACACGAGGAGTTGTGTAGTTTGTGTGTGTCACCCCCCCGCCGCCAAATTCACATGTGAGCCCAGCTGCTGTGTCAAGTCTGAGGTGTTTCTGTTGTGGGGTAATTAGTGACTGTCATCTGCAGGAAGGTCGAGGTTTAAAGAACAAAAAACTCATCAACTGTTTAAAATTGTGTTGTTTAATGCAGCTGTGGTTTGTGGTGTTGACTGATTACTAGTATATATATTTACGAGTGGGATGTCCTTTAACCAGAGGGTTGGTAGATCGATTCCCGGCTTCTCTAGTCCACGTGGAAAAGGACGAGACACTGAACCCTGGATCTGGGGTTCGACCCGACATCGTTGTGATTGATTGATTATCTGCTGTCATTGTTCTGTTAATACTTCTTGGTTTGACTTCATTTATTTCTCTGTTCAGTGACCAAGGTTATAACGGTGTTTGTTCATATCCCGTTAACTCTTTGAATTCTGCCACAGAACAGTACATTGGTGCTTTTGCTGTTGTTTTTCAAATGATTCATATCACTAAACTTTTTACCACACAAAAAAATACAAGTATGACATATTTTTCATTAGATTTTTCTAAATAAACACAGAAAACCTACTGAGCTAAAGACATGAACACATTCTGGTTTTAGTTCTTGTGATGAGGTTTTTCCAATAATAAAGATGCTGTGTTATTACAGTTACTTTATCGTTATATCCACTTGGCTTCGTTTAGACGACTAATTCAAATGCTTTTATGACAATATAGAGAATATTAAACCTGCAGCAGAACAAACGATCAACAGGGGACGCAGATAATTTTTGTTTCTGCAGAGAAAACGAATCCTAAAAACCTCTTGAACACGGCACCAGGACATGTGAATCCATCTTTTTATCCCCAAACCCCAGTGAGGCCTCCTGCTTTCATGATCAAGAGAAAATCCTCAAAGATAATTCACAACGCAAGACCCAGTGGAGGTATCATCACACAGCGCGAGGAAAATCAAATGATCTTTTGAAGTAAAAGACATTTTGCTTTATAATTTAATCCGACTGTTACGGATATAATTGGCTGAGTGACATTATTGTAACGAGCAGCTGCAGTCGGGCTTTTATTCCTCGGGGCCTCGAGCGTTTCCCCGTCGTTTCCTCCGCCGTCCTGGACACAATGACATTCTCTTATCTGGAGATGAATATGTTCAACACCTCCCTGCACCCCCCCCCCCCCCCCCTGTCTCCGTCTCCTCTTCCTTCCAGGTCGCAGCCTACATCTCTGTGTCTGTCACTCTGCCATTCTCAGCCAATTACCGGCTGGCTTCAGGTGCTTAACCCCGGGCCTCCGCATCAATTGTCTCATTATATCGCTGCTTTAAATCTGTCTCTCGTCCCCCTCCAGCTCTCCGTCTCCTTCTGTTCGTCACTGTCTGGCTTTTCTGCTTTTATCGTCCGCGTTTTTTAAACTTCACGTCTCTCTTATGTGAAACCATTCTCAGTTTTTACCTCCGTTGTCACTCCCACTTTTTTCCTTTCCCCCCTCCTCTCTCCGTCCTCATCGCTCCCTCCCTCCAATGACTCTCATCTTCTCACCCATCCCCCCCCCCCCCTCCCACAGTTTGCAAATTGCTCCAACTCAATTGTCCCTCTCCTGCCAATATAGGCGGCAATGGTTTTAATAAAGCATGATTTAAAATAGATTTTCCTTCTGCTTCATTCTGGATTACATTAGTGTCTGATTTGGGCACTGATCACAATATATATTCACCCTGTCTCCATCCATCGGGATGACTCCAGCACAAACCATGGGAGGTGTTGCAGTACTGACACTGTTCTACAGCTGGAGTATTATGAGGTCATTTATTGAACCCCATGGAAATCAAGAAGAGTTTTGTTTTTATTTACGTCTCTTTAAATAGTTACAGGGGCAGGTTTGGCTGTAGAGCGGTGAGTTTTAAGCTGATAGCGCTTTTGTGTCTCGGGTCAGGGACTAAGGACTGATACAAGGACAGTTAAGTATGAGTTGGACTTCTCCAGAGTGAACCCCACCTCTCCCCCCCCACACATAGGAAGACTGGTATAGCTAATGGATGGATGGATGGACATTTAAAAGCCTGATAAAACATGTCTTTAGTTTAACCTTAAATATGTCAATGGAAGAGAAATGCAATTGTAACAAAGTAAATAGTTCCAAAGGTTTGGAGCGACCACAGTAAGTGGGTGATCACCTTCATCCTTTAGCCTCACAGGGACAGGTAGGGACACCAGGGGGCGTCGCATCAAGTTGGGCAATGCAGGCGATAGATCTGCGCCCTGAGCGGAGAGGAAGCCTGATTACTTTGGTGCCTCCAGGTCCCTTATTTGCTCGGCTCGCTCGAAAACGCTCCTGATCTGAGGGATCTGGATGTGGAGAGGGGGCCGAGCATCTTAATCTACTGGGAGCCACGAGGTGGGAGGCTTTCAAAATACATTTAAGAAGCTTATGATCCTATATTTAAAGTAGAAATCTGCACTCATTTAATGTGTCTTTCTTTTTGTCTTAAACCAAGAGCCCCAGTTACTCCCCAAAAGACAAATATGTCACATTTAATATGACGTAAAAAACCACAAAGAAACACACGACGGAGCGATTAACGGCGAAAAATGAAAACAATCAAATCATAAAAACCACCCGCTTCCAATTTCCTAACACTTCATACCCTGATCATTTGATTTGCCGTTTAAACGCTGGGGTGGATTTAGCCGTTCGCCAAACTTTGAGGGGATTGTGCCGTTAAGTCAGATATCGTGAGTTATGGCGTGACTCAGTAGTTTGTTCCATGCAGAGAGACGTAATTAAAATCCACTAAAAGGCATCTGCTACTAGTCGATTTAATCCAATTTATCCAAGTCACAGAGCTGCAGGGTGTCTGCTTGTCTGCAGCTGCTTGTGTGTGTGTGTCTGTGTGTGTGTGTCTGTGCGTGTGTGTGTGTGTATTTTGGGCAATGAGTGTTTATTCGTTTTAGGTTATTGTTTGTTTGTGCGTTCCTCTGCATTCGTTACATATGATATTACATGAGTAGATTAACTGTTTATGTCTTATCTGAAAAGAACAATGTGCTTTAGAGAGTGTGTGTGTGTGTGTGTGTGTGTGTGTGTGTGTGTGTGTGTGTGTGTGTGTGTGTGTGTGTGTGTGTGTGTGTGTCTGTCTGTGTGTGTGTGTGTGTGTGTGTGGAGGCAATGAGCCAGTTTAATGACATTCTTAAAGCTGTCATGATTAAGAGGCCGATCATTTGATGAGGCTGCTGTCGAGGTACTTCACCGGTGAAATATGACACACTTCTCTTTTATTTCTATTAATGAGGTGACTCCAGGAAAGTCTTTAAGTGTGTTGGCGAGGGGAGCGTGTGTGTGTGTGTGTGTGTGTGTGTGTGTGTGTGTGTGTGTGTGTGTGTGTGTGTGTGTGTGTGTGTTATTTATTTGAGAGGGATTATATGAACATCAGTTTGGACAGTGCCTTAAAACACACACACACACACACACACACACACACACACACACACACACACACACACACACACACTTGTTAAATCCAAGGAGGGGAAAAACCCGTGTGAGGGCTCTCGTCTGATCTTGCTTGTTTGCCTCCGAGGGTCATCGTCACGGGAGAGTTTGCCTGTGTGTGTGTGTGTGTGTGAGTTTGTGTGTGTGTGTGTGTGTGCATGTGCGTGTGTGTGTGTGTTAAGGTAGAGGTTAGGTTGTTATTGCTTTGGTGTGAGAAAGCAGATTAAAAGTGCAACCTCTGCAACATATCAACGGTCACACAACTAATGCTGAAGATATATGAGCCTCAGGGAAGTGTGTGTCTGTGGGTGTGTGTGTTGTGGTGGTGGGTGTGGTTAGGATCTGTACTAGTATCCAGCCTTTGGCCAATGTAGCTTTAGAAATATGTAATTTCCCTATGCACACACACACACACACACACACACACTTTGAATATCAGACATACAAACACACACTCGCAGCCTGAAACAGAAAGTTGTCCCGGCCATGTTTCTCCCAGTGGGACGCTCTCTGTGTTTTCTCTCTGACTCGTCTCTATACTCTCACTTCTTTTTCCCCGTGTTTCTGCCTTTTAGGTCTTTGTGAGTACAGAAACAGGTTGAGAGAGAGAGAGAGAGAGAGAGAGAGAGAGAGAGAGAGAGAGAGAGGGAGAGAGAGCAGCACGCTGGTGAGGATCAGTGTGGATCATCAGGTCGTGTGGACAAGGTCAACGAGGTCACACTGAAGAGCACCTGCTATTTGAGTTCATGCTCTTGGGAAAAGTTGCAATTCTGAATCTAAAATCTAAACCTGTGACTCCCTGTCAGTGCCCACTTGTCTGTAGCTTATCACTCGTCAACGATTCAACAATTAGCAAATGTCCAATAACTACCTCATCATCGACCTATAGCTTTAAGATACTTTATTATTAGATCCCTCACGGGGTAGAATGCAGATGTTTCCCTCGTCAGCATCGTTCTAATTGATCCATTTTTAGCTTTAAGTGGTCAACACAACTTGACGGCCACTGCGGGATTGGAACCAGCTGCTGAGGTGTTGCTCATTTCACACGTCCTTGTGGAGCGGTGTCACCTGATCCTCTACAATCCAGAGGGTGCAGATGGAACAGAGACCACCTTGACAGTCAGAGGGTCGGGGGTGCTGATCCTGTTTCAGACTCTGTTAATTGTTGTGTTAACTGTGAAACTGAGTTCCTGGTTAATCACCTGTTGACTGAGCCAGGTTCGGTTTCCCTCTCAGACTCCCTTCCTCTGGTCTTATCAGTTGATTTGGTAACATTCACCAGCGCCGTGTCCCTGGTACTTTGCCTCAGGCGGGTTTGTTGTGGTCAATTATCAGAGCAGATTTGATGTTGCCTTCCTTTGGCCTAACGAGCTGGATCCAAACATAATTGGGGCTCATCTGGGATGTGTGATTGAAATGGTTTACCACAGCACTACTTCTCCTGAGGTCCACCGTGCAGACGTCTATTAAAATCATTATCAAGACATTTCGAGGAGTATCCTAGACGAAGGAAATACCTGGTGAGTCAGGGTTTGTCAACAAAGGTTACACATGGAAGAGATGACGCAGAAGTTCACCAGAAGGTTTGTTTCTCTGACGTGTTTCACGTAACCCGTCGATTCCATTCTAGCAACAAGCCGGACGGGTTTCAATGTGGTTTCAAGCAGCTTGAACTCTGAGTCATGCAAAAGTTATGATTTATAATTTAAAAGCGTGAGTGATTGAGACAGTGGATGAGAACAGGAGGCTGATGGGAAAAGGACAAGAATGCGAGGATGAGACTCGATGAGAAGAAAAAGAAAATACAGAAAAAACGTTATGAAAAGAATATGCAAGGCCAAAAGACTCTCAAAGATAAACTGAAAAATAAACAATTAATGACAGCAAGGGGAAACAGGAACAAAACAAGATAGGACAGAAACAAGAGAGCAACACAGTGGAGGACGGAGGCAGCAAGATTGATTTCCACTCCTCCTCTTCCTCCCCTCCTCTCTTCTCCCCGGAACGACTCCCTAAAGCCTTTTGGATTAATGGCTACGTTTCTGCTGCTCATTCATCAGATTCACGAAGGCATCCCAAAACACTATGCCTCACTAGGCCCCTGCCTGATCTAGATATCTACCTGCCAAAAACATCCAATAGACCCTTAAGTACTTTCCAAGACAGGCAAAACAACTTTATCTCCACCTCGGGTCGAATCGCAAGAGAATTAGCACGTACGCTCGTTAGATGATCACAGACAGTTCAGCCCGGAGTCGTGTAGAGAAGTCAATCTCAGAGCTAATAGACCTGGATTTGGTTTGTTATACATTTAATCTGGGGTATTATCTTTTACCAGATATTCTATATTGTGGGGTTCAGGCTCCACTTTGATCTTCCGCACTCTGCCAGCGAATGTCCCTGATGCAGAATCATTTATGTGGTACATTTAAAAGTGTCCACAGCAATCTAAGGTCACGCACTGACTCGATCGATGTCCTCCAGGATTGTCTCATTTTAGTCCAATCGAAGAATTTACACATTGGGTTCATTAGAAACAAGACAGGGACTTGATATGGAAGGTGATGGTGCAGGCGCGTGGTAAGAAGGCCGAGTCTTTCGAGGTCCTAAACCCTGCATCCTCCATGTTAGCAGACGGGACCAACTAAAAAGTGTTTTAAAAGTAGTCAAGGTTTTTTTACGTTCTATGTTATTTTAAATGGGTTGAAACAGCGAGATCGATGCCTCAGACTTACTGACAGTCAGTTGAGCTTGTTGTGTGTCAGTGGGACCTTTAAACCACAGCTCCCACTCTACATCAGAATCTCAAGATGGCCGCACCCAGGTCTGTGGTATCCTGGCTTCAATGTGTACAAAGAGAGGACGTCTTTAGTTCCAGTTTAGAAATAGCGACCAGGTTGCATCTATTAAAAACCCTTACACTCTACCAGAGCAACCTTCTGGCACGATAGGCAACGAAGTGCTATTTGTGGTCGGTGTAGTTTGCTGGCTGCTCTGTTGTCCTTTAACAGTGACCAATGAGCCACTAGTATCCCCTGGTGCACTGTTACTCACTGCTTGGCCTTGTCACACTGCTGCCAGCTGTGCCATGTGAAATGCCCTCTCACAGTGTGCAATGGCTCACATGCCAACCCCCTGCCAACCCCCTGGCCCGTCCTGATTAATGATGGTGGGACGGTGTCCCTCCGGAGCGACGATGACTCTTCCTCTGCACACACAGACGTGGCCTCTCTTGTCCCCCCCCCCCCCACCTGTCTACTGGGGGATTCGTTCATTCACAGATATTCAGCAGACATCCATCTATCCCCCAGATTCACCTGGTTGGGTTTGCACCTGTCTGTTGCTGCTTGTTTTGACCTGTTGCCACGTGTCACAGTCACGGACGCATGTTGACGGAGGGGAAAAGGGAAAAGGGGGCGAAGAGGAAGAGACGGATAAATCAGATGGATGATGCGACAGATCTGGTATTTTTCATGGCAGCCAGGGAGAAACCATCATCGACTAAACGACGTAAACAAAGTTATGATTCAAATAACCTCTCCTCCTCCTCGCTCTCTCTCCACGCTTCTCCCTCTGTTAGCATCTCACCTCATCATTCTCCGTTCATCTTTTCTCCTCTTCTCATGTTTTTCTGTCTCCTCTCTCCCAAACGTTTGACCTCGGGTTGAAACGGAAGAAACAAGAGATACGCCGGAAACACGAGGAAACAGGGAGTCAGATAATCATCCTGAAAGCAAATTTTGTTTTTGATTAAACAATAACGTGAATTACTATTTTTAAATACAACACTTATCCAAGCTTTAATTAGATTTTAGTTTAACGAGCAGCCTCTCTGCTCTTTCTGTTGTTCATTTTATTTTTTTTAATCCACTTCCCCCAACCCAGAAATTAACAATCTGTTAGGAGCGTCTCCAACTGAGCACGACCGCCAGATTATCTGAAAGATTAGCTTCCATCATACCCAGCTGAAAGACTCCTGGATTAAGTGGGTGGTGGTGGTGGTGGTGGTGGTGGTGGTGGTGGTGGTGGTGGTGGGGGGGGATGGTTGGACGTGGGGGGGGGGGGGGGGGGGGGGGGGGGGGGGAGATTTATTCGGCTGCTGTCTGTTGTATTTCGTCCTGTCCCCCCTCAGACCTCAGAGCATAAATCCGATTTCGCTAACATGGTTTTGAGTCTTTGCAGAAACAAGAGAGGAGCTTTGATTTATTGCTGTTCTTCTGGAAAACTGTATGACTTCATTCTCCCTCCCCGGCTCTGTGCTGTGGGATTGTGTCGCACTAATTGAGGAGTCACAGTGTGTGTGCGTTCGTTACGGTGCATCACTTCATCTGCTGGAGCATAATTACACGTTAGCTCACTTGTTGTTCTCTGGAGGACCTTGACTCTGAAAACAGGAATCATGTTTAGTTTTTATTTAATTCCCACTGAAATGTTTTTGTCCTCGTGTGTTTTTCTATTCCTCATCAGTCCGGCAGCAGAGACACATTTTGTGAACTGATTGAACTCGTGCTGTTGTGGCTGCAGCTATCCCAGCATGCACTGGGCTACTGGGTCATTAACTGGATTATTAAGATGCATATTTTAGATTCATTTAATATTTTGGCCCCTAAAATCAAGAGCTCAGCCTTTGTATTGGAATCTCTGCTTCTTGTTATCATTGATTGATGGAAATCAGAGGGCCTCTGCTGCCTGCAGACAAACAGGCTCGTGAGGGATTTCATTTTATTATCTGGTAAGAATAAAAAGCGAATGTCTTTGTGGGAGTTCGAGTGCGTCACGACGACCTGCAGGAGTTTT
This sequence comes from Hippoglossus hippoglossus, assembly GCF_009819705.1. Classification (NCBI taxonomy): domain Eukaryota; kingdom Metazoa; phylum Chordata; class Actinopteri; order Pleuronectiformes; family Pleuronectidae; genus Hippoglossus; species Hippoglossus hippoglossus. The sequence goes on from NC_047155.1 coordinate 2,296,301, forward strand.
GTCTTCGTTAAAGTGGAAAGACGGCGAGCAGCGGATGCCAGGTTGTCTGATTCCGTCTCAGTCAGATGTGTGAGAGCTTGTTTCCTGCTGTGCTGACCTGAGGATCGGGTTATACATCAGCCCCCCCCACCCCCACCACCCCCCCCTCGCGGCTCTCTTTGTTGCCAAATGTCAGTCTGCCAGTGTCTTATCCATGAATGGTAAATTACTTTACAGGCTTTGGTTTTTATTAAGTAGAAACAGACTCTTTAAGCCATGAGGCACCACAGGGAGTCTGAAGTCTGCACTCAGACTCACAAATATAATCACACACATAGAAAAGAGTTCTCTTTGAACTACAAGTACACACTCATTACTATTAACACACACACACACACACACACACACACACTAAACAATCGAATCGCCTCCCTTCTCAGATGGCCTCTAAGATGGTTTATCTCTGGTGCCGTTGTCTAATCTCGTCTCATTAGCGGATCAACAACATTTACAGTAAGTAGCTTGTTTGAACGAGCTCATAATGAAACTGGCTTCATGCACAGTCTTTTGGGGTTAAAGCGAGGATTAGGTTTAAGTCTAAGAGCTCGATCCGTTATTAGGGGAGGCAGCATCCATTTGTTTAGCTCCTTCAAATTGAATCAGTGAATCACAACCATGACGAGGTTTTACCATTGACTTTAGTTTAGGTTCCAGTGAAGCAACTAGAACAACAGATACAACTTTGTATCACCAGAGTCTAAATAATCCGAGTTGTTCTTCTTGGCGACGGTAGAATTATCTCTAATAACACAAATTCACGAGTCACGTTGTTCCTCCAACAACGGACACGCACACATTGAATTAGCTTTTCACCTCAGAGCCCCAGAAGAAAATCATTCCTCCTGTGCAGGTGTCTGTTCTTTCCAGATTTCACACACACACACACACACACACACACACAGACACACACACATATTGTGGGTAAAGTTCTATTTTCATGCTGTGAATTTCCCCGTAGCTCCACTAAGTATCTGGTGAGCTGTTCTGGGTGCCTTCATTAGCTGATAGTAATTAGGTGAACAGAAAGATTCGGTTTGAACAGGCTTGTCAGTGTGCAGTCAGTCGTGCAGCACAAACCTGCGGATGAGAGCCCAACATATGGCTGGAACAATGCCTTGTGTGTCTGTGTGTGTGTGTGTGTGTGTGTGTGTGCCTGTTGCAGGTTGTGCATGTTCCTCGAGCACTTTTTGGATTTGTACCTCCGTGCGGGGCGTGTGCACGTGTGGATGACATATGGGAAAACTCCAAATGTCTGCTGACCAACATGGGGATTTATGTGCTAATCGCTGGCTTGTGGTTTTGTGGGCTTTTCTGTTTTGACACATAAGTGGTGGTCGCACAATCTGTCCACAACAGATCACAGCCTGGGAACTCTGGACATGTTTCCATTCCTCCGTGCTCCACCAGCGGCACTGAAACAAACCCGCTGTCGGTCAATAAACACAGCGACTGGATCTGCTGTCAAAATCCTGCTCCCGCAAAACTCTAAGTGATGAGGGAAATAGAACTTGTCCAACTCGTCGATCTACTGAACCAAACCTCGACTGTTTGGAAGGAAAGTGGATTCAAAGTGTTTGTTTTTCTTGTCGAAAACAAAACCGATGAAATACACAGTTTAAAAAAAATTAAGATTAATTGAGCAGTTAAGTTTTGCCTGTGTCACTTTGCAAACAGCGTGCCGTGACTGATTAACTCGACGTACAATTTCCCCCCAATT
>NC_047155.1:2303056-2363056 GCF_009819705.1 Hippoglossus hippoglossus
TTAGATTACAGGACAAGATGCTGAATGTCCCTGTATACAAAACAACACTCACATGTTTATGGAGATGGCGCCTTGTCATATTAGTATTAGTATTGTATTAGTATGTATATAGTATTATATATATAGAAGTATTTGTAATTTGTTACTTATATTCTACTCTCAGAAAAGTTTGAAACTTCTAAAAACTTCCAGGCACCTGGACAGAAACGTTTAACCTGATGATGAGGTGTCAGACCCTTCACCCTGTTTTCACAGCATCAAATAACTCATTCAATCCAGACTTAGTAGAACTTTTAACTCTTGAGGATTCAATGAGGTGAGTGGGAACCACCTCAAACTGATGGTCAGCTTATATAAGAACCACCGTTAACCATCCATCCACCAGCAGAGAACAAGTTATCAACACCAGGAGCAAGTAAAACAACCAGAAAACCCAACGGGACAGAAAACCAATGTTTACTTCTGCAAATATTTGATGAGCATGAAAATAATTAAAGAGGAAAGGGTCCTCTGTGACATTCCTAGAATTTTCTTACAATTTCATTTTGCTCTTAATCTTCATGGATGCAGCCACATATGCTTCGGCGAGACACAACATATTTTATTTGCAGAAAAATGATCCAATTTGGTGGGAAACACCTGCTCAGACCGTCGGGAGCTAACGCTTCCTTCAAAACCCAGGAAAATACCAACGGCCTGAAATCACAACAGCTAACACAGCCCTGTCCTGTAATCCTTACATCACAATGTGTAATTTAATCTTAATCCAGTCCAGCAGCACTGCTGCTATCTGCCGCCTGCCGGCGTTCAATCAAGATGTGTTTGTGTTCCCGGGGAGGATAAACCTCCTCTGTGATGAAATCTGAAATAACAAGAAGAACGTCCGTGTGGAAACATTGATTTTCCATGGATTACTGCATGTTTCCATACGTGTGCACGAGACCTTATGAGGTGATTCCTCCAGGAAATCATAGTCCTACAAACAGAACATGAGAATACTAAATACTTGCATTGGGATGCATTTGTAAAATTCATAATTGTGATTATCGTTATTACTTGTACATGTTTAAATGCTCTGATGTTCAGAACACACATCAGTGTCCTCAGACTGTCCATCGCTGCAGCTCCTCTCTTCAGCCTCTGTCTGAAACACTCGGTTTTAGCTCCAGCTTCTGCGGAGAATTCAAACCAAAGTATTTATTACATATTTGTTGGATGTTACTTGGTTCAACTTCTATTTGGTGAAATTCCACTGAGCTGCAGCAGCATCTTCTCGTCAATCTCGATTACACATCGTGCAAAATAATCCCCGACATCGCCGATCTCCATCACTTCAGCTCAACACAAGTTGCTGCTTCAAACCTCTGAACAATGAACAATGAATAAAAGTCAAAATTTGCATATAAACAAGCAGGTTGGTTGCTTATCATAATAAAAGCCTGGAAAGAGGCCGATAGAGAAAACAAGAGGAATGAACGCGGCAGAGGAAACTGAGATTTAATTCATGGCCGCAGAGAGAATTCAAATTGAACTAAGGATTTAGAGAGAGAGAGAGAGAGAGAGAGAGAGAGAGAGAGAGAGAGAGAGAGAGAGAGAGAGAGAGAGAGAGAGACAGAGGCAGACAGAGAGAGAGAGAGAGAGAGAGAGAGAGAGAGAGAGAGAGAGAGAGAGGAAGTTAGTAAATAGAACAACAGGAATAGAAAATAAAGGAGGAGAGATTGATGGGAGGATGAATGGAAGTGAGAATCAGGAAGAGAGAGGGAGCTGGTTTAATGAAGGAGGCCGTCCATTGTGCACGATGGTGAAAGTTAATCAAGTTATGATTAATGTGTTACAGCTGCTGTTATCTCTTCAATGAAGCCTGTTGTCTTCTGTGTCACACACACACACAGACACACACACACAGACACACACACATACTCATAGACACACACACAAGTTACCAGCATGTCAGTGTCGTAGTAGTCGTAATACGGATAGCGAGTCATAGAAGGCTCATACACCACTGACACACACAGACACACACACAGACACAGACACACAAGTGAGGAGTGATAAGGTGTTGAATAAAAATGGCAGCATCTAATTGCGTTTCTTTGTTAAGGTAATTTGATATGCTCCACAGACGGGGGCCTTAATCAACACCTTGGAATTACTAATCAAAATATTCTTATGTTAGACTTCTCTGTGTGTGTGTGTGTGTGTGTGTGTGTGTGTGTGTGTGTGTGTGTGTGTGTGTGTGTGTGTGTGTGTGTGTGTGTGTGTGTGTGTGTGTGTGTGTGTGTGTGTGTGTGTGTGTGTGTGTGTGTGTGTGTGTGTGTGTGTGTGTGTCTGTGTGTTGGTGTCTATGAACAGTGGTTCATCCGGGGACATTAACCCCAGGTAGGACTCAAACATGCCGCGTCGTCGTGTTTTTATGTAAACACAATAATTAGAAAGTGACTGGTTTTGAGGAGTGTTATTAATGTTTCATTCTTTTTAACTATGTAGATGTCATAATATGCCAAAAATCACACGATATCATTTAAGCAAAACATAGCATCAGTTAATGTTGTACAATCCTCTAGATTTGTTATATCGCCCAGAAAATATTACTACGTCCACGCGACTCTTCTCAGTCGACATCTGGATCCACATCTGGATCCAAATGACTGAATCGGTCGGATTCATCTTCATTTGTCGACAACATATCAGTGAGTTCATCGCTAAATCACACAAATTAATCAAATCAATATGGTTCATTATACTTTATGTACATATTTAGTGGTGTGGTGAATGAAAAGTGCTTCCCCAAAATATTATAAATACATATAAATGTGTGTTTGAGCAGGAAATTCAGAGGAAAGAAGATTTTCCAAGTGTTTTCAGTTACTTTGTTTTACTTTCCAATAGATTCCACTGAAGGTGTTGACTCTGTTATTTGTCTGCTACAAGACAAAAAGAGGAAAAGGTTAAAATCATCGAAAAATAACAAATTCAAAAGGTGATATTGAGACTGAATTCTTACGTTTAATTAGAAGCACTTTGATTTCTCAGGATCTAGAAGAAGGGAATGTCTCTGTGATGCTTTGAACCTCCAGTCATCGGTTTAAAGTTTCAAAATCCAGACTTAACGGTCGTCAACCATTAATGGAGGAGAACAACAAGGTCGGCTGCACTTTACACCATCGTTGGTGAATTTCTAGTTATTAGTTATTCTCAGTTTAATTGGCTTTATCGTGCATGTTTAGTAATGTGACGCGGTGACACCGGACCGAAGAGGAATCTGATCTCACATCAGACCCATGTTATTTCCACACCAGCAGTGGAAGCTGTGAATCACATGTTTAGGTGAAATCCTCAAGAGTAAAAGGAAAAACTGTGGCACATCCATCTTTTTTTCAGATTTTGTTGGATTCAATTTGTGGCTGTAAACGCTTGTGAAGCTTTTGTTCCACTGGAGACAAAGACAATAATACAAACTTCAGGCTCATTTTTCACATTGTGTGACCGACACTGTGTCGACACTCGGCTGCAGCGGCTCTCAGCAGAATAAACTACGTCCGTCATTAACATTATACACAGGCAACAGCAGATCAGAGGCGAGAGATCACAGCCTGGTTTAAAAAAAAAAAAATCTTCCTGCCACCGTCGAGCGATCATCGAGAAACAGAAATACGAGGTGATACGGGAAAGGCAGGAAATACACACACTTTCACACACGTTCTAACACACTGCCGTCATCCGTCCCTCCAGGCGCCGTCTGTCTCCCTCTCCTTAACATTTAGAACAATTCACACCCCTCAATGAAGTGTGTGCGTTACCGTCTCAGTGTGTGCTCGAGCGCCGTTGTGTGTCGTAGTGAAAAGGTGTGGACGTGTGTGTAACAGTGTGTATTTGTGTCTGACACGTCCTCTCTGTCAGCGTGGCCTCATAAAGCCCGAGAGCGCGACACAGCTCACGACCCACATGTTTAACCTCATATCGTTTGGGCTCTTGATTATTTTTTTTTATGATTCATTTGCTTTTTTCTCTCTCTCTCCTCCGTGAATCACTTTTGTGAGATCTCTCTGCTCTCGACCCCGTGCACGTGGGCGGAGACGTGCACGCTCTTGTCACCTGGTCGATTTTTTCCTGTGCGGAGTGGAGTCGTAAACCTGTCTGCCCCTCGCTGTTTGTGTGAATGTCACAGCTCAGGGCTTTTTACGACCCTACACGCGGGTGTTTACCTTCAGCTTCTCCTGCCGCTGATCCTCTAAGTGATGTCCCCAGGACTCGGTGTTGTCCTGTTTAAACTTTGACTCCATCCCTTGTCTTCTTCTTCTTCTTCTTCTTCTTCTTCTGGCTCTCCCCAGCACACACAGGTCTGAAATGTAACTCGTGGGCAAACTGCTGACTTTAACAGCCCGTACTTCTTAGTTTTATATATTGTGTTCTTTAGGTCTCTGCAGAATTACTGAAATTGCTCCTCAGCCGATGTTCCTCATTCGTAAGAGAGCAGAGAACGATTAGTTCGATTCTAGGTCTCACTACATATAGGTGTTTTTTTAAATGCTTTAATTTCTACAGTGGTTAATCTATGGTGGTGTTGAACAGTCTCAGATTAAAGCTAGAAGTTTACATTTTAGCCTCAAACTACCTTTTCCCACTTCAGGTGCAACTCACTTGATTAAAGGTGCAGAACAACACAAAAACAAGTTCTTGTGCAAAGACTCACAAACAGCACTGAGCCTCCCTCGAGGGAACATCTGAGCATTTAGACATCGGGCGTGAATTCCCCTCCTGACACGAGGCAGTCGGTTCCTTGACGTTGAGTGAGTAATAGAAGTTAATGAACAGTTTGTTTGAGTTACGATATCAAAAGGAGTTTGATGTAACTGAAGGGGGGGGCTCCCAGCTGCGAGTCAGAACATGTGCCTGAAGCAAAAGAAAACCAGTCTCTGCTCTGGGTTTTTTGTCTCGGTAATTGTTCTATTGTTCATTGTCTAGATTTATCTCCGTGTGACATCATCACAGCTCATTTCCTTCATTTGAAATCACCGACAACGTGGAGCTGATCGGCTTCTGTTGTTGTATTCACCACGAGTGATATTCTGCCATTTTACATGTTGTGTCAGCAAAGCAACGGTTTAACTCAACTAAAAAAAATACAAAATAAATTTCATATAAACACATAAATATGTTTCTCAGTGAGATATCTTTGTCTAGTTTAGTAAAACTTTAATATTCAGCCTGTTTGTAATGAAAATGAGCAAAATTGGACCCTTTTTGTTTTCAGAAAATACCTCTGAGTTCAGTTCTGGATAATATATACTTGAACAATTCAGCCTTTTGAAAAATACAAGAATTATAATGGAGTCCCACGTCACAGTTCATTTGAGCAAATGTCTTTCATTGTACGATTTTCTGAAAGAAGCAGCGATGCTCATTCTGCCTGTCGGGGAAATTAGATTTCAAGTAACTTAACAGTTCTGATGAGTGGGAAACTTCAAATAACAGAATTAAACGATGAGAAAATGGAAGTGAAATTTCATAAACGCAATATTCCTCCCTTTCTTCTTTCCCTTTCCTCTCGCCTTCTTCTCTTCCCACTCTCCGTCTACCCTCAGTTCAATATGCTGCCTCCCTCTGTGCTCACTTCCATATGCCTGTGGATTTATTTATACCAGGAGCAATATTGAATGATTATCACGGACCCGAGGACGAATTCTGTCCCAGTGTGTGAGGAGAGTATTATTGGATATTCTGGGCAGTATTTTGTGATGTTCTCAACAACACTGAGTGTGAGTTTTCGAGATGATTTAGTTTTTACTGCGTCTTTCTTCTTCTTGTTCGTTAGACGTTGATCTGAGGCTGGAAAACTGGAGCTTTTGCAACATCAGTCAATCGCTCACGAGTTTATTCTGAGGTCGTGTTTAACCGTGCTTTTGTGTCTGGGTCAAATTTGTCCTGTTTAGACGTGTGAAGGACCAAGGCCTCATTACAGCCTCAACAATGTCCTGCTGACAACAATCAAACATATTTTCTCTTTTGTTTTAAGTGCCTATAAAAGTATTAACGTATGTGGTGTTATTCATCAGTTTTGACCTCGAGAAAGAAACACGTCACCGAGCAGATCAAACGTTTCACTGCTTGTTAATTGATTCAATCACAGCATTGATGGTTTACATCTGACTTGAAAAGAACTCATGTATTATTACACATCAAACTGATATTTACTGAAAATGGGATGAGTGTAAAGTTTCTTTAGTTGCCCAAACTTTTTTTGTTTTTGTTTCTGTCGTTGAAATGATCCTAATAAAGTTCCGTTCACTCTCTGTCTCTACAGTCCCGGGCTCGGTTCCGATGGAGTCTCTGCAGAACACGCCTTACGAAGAGAAGATCTTCATGCAGTGGAAAGCTCCCAATGAAACCAACGGAGTCATCACACTATACGAGGTCGGTCATCGTCTACTAACAACACTTACATTCATTTGTGGACTTCGTGTTCGTGGGACGATCCAGACGTCTTCGTCTTCGGCAGCTCTCATGTCGTCCATCTTTAAATACATCTTCTGTCATTGGTTTAGAATATTCAGCAGCTTTAAACTGTAGAAACCCAAGAAAAATACTTTTTAAAGTGTAAGTTTCACAATGATTCAGTACAATATGACGATATAATCTAACATGTGAACGCAGCACATCTATGTTTACTGGTAAACAGAAAAAAAACCATTGAGCAGTGAGCCTTCTTTTTCCAGATGGATACGATTTCAGATTGAAACCACCGGGCTACGACTGTGAAGCAGAGGCTCGCAGGTTTGATCCCAGGTTCAAAGCTAAGCTCTTGTCCCACGTCTCACATTTCACCTTGACTCGCCTTTCGGCAGATTTCTGCATCATTACAGCTGCAGCGTCTGTGTGAGTACGTCCTCAGCCACAAATCTCCTGGACCTCAGTCAGCCGCTGCTGAGAGAGGAGGAGATTGGTTCTGTTCCCTCCATCAGGAGATAGATGGAGGGAACGGAACGAGGCAGAGATAGAGCGGAATGGTGGATAGAAAAGAGAAAGATATGACTGCAATTTTTTTATAAGATGAGTGCATTGATCTGCACATCATTTTAAGACCCAATATGAAAAAGATTATCTCTTATTTTCCAAGATTACTACACAGGTCCAAATTAACAAGGGCTCGTTAAATGTGTGAAAGGGAAAGAAAGGAATCTTCGGGTGAGTAAGAATGAGGAAGCGAGTAAGGAGAGGAGGAGTTCAGGTAGAAGAGGGTTTGGATCCAATGTTTTCTGATCAACTCTCATTCTGACCATTTCATGTGAGGCCTCTTCAGGCTTTATATTATGTTGCAGACTCGTGGAAGAGTCTGTTTTAGTCTGTTGGGAAAAAATCTACCATTATAAAAGCTTTGAGTCTTTGGGGAAAGTTTGCTCCAGGATTTTGGGACTTTGCGTCTAACGGTTTGTTGAGTTTATCCAAAAGAGCGTTAGTGAGGTTGAGCAAAGACGCTTTGTCTGTTTAGACTGGTTTTAAAAAGCTGTATCTTAAAGATTCCCTGGATTTACTGGAATTGAAAGACCTTTCCAGACCACAGACATAAGCTCCAGTAACGGCTGGTTGTGCGAATGTGTTTTCAAAATAATGAATCAGTTTTCTGTGACACAAAGTGCAATGAGACGCAGCAAGTTAACGCTGCTTTTAAGTTACGAATTCAGCAACACACAAATCGAACGGAACATTTCGACAGACTATGAGGGACTAACAATCCTGAAATTCACGACACAGATGTTTACATATTGTGTTGCATATCTGTCCTCGTGATCAAGAGGCGATCGTGGATTACTGCGACGTTAAGTCTGCTCCTGATGCAGCACGAGTGGACGAGGAAGTAGCACTCGAGTAGAGCTTGTGACTCAACAGGGGGAAGTGATGTATTCAGTGTGATTGGCGTCAGAGAAGCTCTTGGCTCTGTCCTCGCTTGTCAAGACACCAGCGAAGAACAGAAGGGATGAACAAATGAGAGTTAAGATTGTCTTTGTCCTTCCTCCACTGGAAACAAAAAACAGTTTGATGCGTAAACAGCTGTTACTGCTAACACCGGCTGTGTAGTGATAGTAAATACTTACATGTGGCACCTTTAAAGAAAAAGCAAACAAACAACGTGATCGGTATTTTTGTAGATGCATCAATTCAGTCAAGACTCAAAGTGTGTGCGTTGTGTAGTGTGTGTCATGTTTGTCATATGTCTACCACATCACTGTCAGGTGCTGTTAGTATCAAACATGTGTTACATCCAGGAATAGACACGAAGGCTCGTCAGAATTAGCGATGAGCAGCTTTTCAGCTGACTGGAGACAAGTAGGGCTGCTCGTCCCCTGATGGTTCAGGTATTAGTGGTGATGCGGGGACCTGTTCATATCATCACATTATGGGGACATGCCTCCCTTAGGGGGACAAAGACCACGTCCCACGTTGAACCTTAAGGCGAGGGCGTGGTTAGGTGAAGGTCAGGGTCAGTCGTCGTTTGGGTCAAGGACAGATTGTAAGTCTCTGGGGAACAAATTTAAATCAGTGTGACGTCCTCCGAAGTCACGGAGACACGACCGTGTGTGTGAGCGTGTGCGGTTAGAGGCGGTTTATTCGGGTTGAAGTTGAGTTGAGCTCTCCATCTAATGAATTATTGACCTGTTGTCTGTCTCCTGTCTGCCTCTTATATCACTGCATCAAGGAGCTACCTCACACCGAGACCTGTGTGTGTGTGTGTGTGTGTGTGTGTGTGTGTGTGTGTGTGTGTGTGTGTGTGTGTGTGTGTGTGTGTGTGTGTGTGTGTGTGTGTGTGTTGAATAAAGTTCGTGAGGTATTGAATGAGCGTGTGAGGAAGAAAGTGATGAAACACGTTTGCAGGAGAAGTTATTCGAGTAGTCAGTGATAAAGTTTATTCTGAAGTTTGTCAATATGCGTGTGTGTGTGTGTGTGTGTGTGTGTGTGTGTGTGTGTGTGTGTGTGTGTGTGTGTGTGTGTGTGAGAGGACGTGTGAACTAACGAGTACGAGTGTGTGTAAGTGGTTAAAACACATTTGTTAGGAAGTGATCTTGAAGTAAATGTGTGTTTGTGTGTTTGTGTTTAAAAAGATCCAGGACAGAAAGTCCTCTGACACAAGTAGAACATATTAATAATTGTACTTATGAAGCATGTATTTACTTCTTCATGTTTTATTTGAATTAATTAGATTTTTATATTCAGTTTAATTGAATTGTCACCTGATGCATCCTCACACGTGTAAACACCTGATTAAAATACGCAGCCCCTCTTTGCATAATCTGACTTTCTCACCTTCCTTTTTACAACTTTTAATACTAGAAACTTCAAACACAGAGTATTTTCCTGCTGGATCTCACCAGGGCAACGGTCAAACATAATTATCATAATTCTTGCATCTTTATTGTGCTTGTTTTCTTTGACCAGGAGCCGAGATAATCTTTCATTTGATAAGAGACTAAGATTATGTTATTTTTCTATCAAACACCTTAAATCTGGTGCATGTTGATCCATGGTTAATATTTGGAGGCTTTTTTTACTTCACACAAAAGGTTTTTCACAAGTTACGCTTATAATTTTAATATGTATGTGATATTCTTAAGAAGAGGCTCAGTCGACCAATCACATCTTAAGCAGAGTATAACAGCTTCATTCATTCAGGGCTCGGGATCTCTGTGTACAATACATTTCAAATACACTGTACACAAGTATTATTACTATTATCCAGATATTGTTTTTATTGACTGTTAAAGTTGCACCTTCAGGTTTCAATCTGAAAGGTCGTCATACAAATACTTTTAATTGTTTTTAAATATGTGTTGGACTCACTTCTTTGCTAAACACATTTTGTAAAATCAGATCTTCCGGAGTTATAGATGTACACTACGTTGTAATCCAGCCGCTGATCCCGACTCATCTCACAACCTCACACTTGTAACACACCGACATCTTACTTTGGCAGCATCTTCCTCTCATATAATTGCCCCTATTTTCTCCCAAGCCCTCTCTACCTCCCGAACATCAATCTCCAGCCTCTCCTCTCTCTCTCCGCAGCACAAAGACCACTCAGTGCCGTCCCTGAGACCTCCATTAGACCTCGACCCGGAGCTTAAAAAACACTCCGCACTCTATAAACCTCGCGGGACCATCATCAATTCCGGCTTGTTTTGTGTCGGATTCATTAATATGAATCTGAGCCCCCCCCGGCCCCCTCTGCCCGGCGGAGGCGGCGCGACTCGGCGTTGTCTGTTAAACATATCAGAGCCGCGACACAATGCGCTGCTATTAGAGATAATTACTATAATTGCAGCTATTGACAGGATTAAAGGCATCATCTGCAACATCTAAAGGGGCTCTTGTCATGTCCTATCCCGCTCTGTTGTCTCTTGTACTTTCTTTTTTCTCCCCCCTCTCTCTCTCTCTCTCTCTCGCTCTGTGTGGGCCTCGCTTTTCAGGATAGAGCCCAGATAAATTACACCTAGGACAATGAGAGGGAGGAGGGGAGGAGGGGAGGAGGGGAGGAGGTGTGGAGGCTGAGATAGATGGGCGGAGGGGGGAGAATTGTGAGGAGAGATAAGGAAAGTGAGAAGAACGAAGAGGAGGCCTGGGCGAGGAGATAAAACCCCTCCAAAGTGAGCGACGGGGAAACGCGACATAAAGAGAGAATATTCATCCTATGGCGTAATTAAATGAATTAATTCAGTGTGCAAATATGATCACTTCATCTTCTGTATCTATGACTATAATTGCAGCTAATTACCGGGATTAAAGGAAACATCTGCGAGGGATCTAATGGGGCCGAGGCCGCCTCCTCTCGCTCCCTCTTGTCCTCTATTCAGCGGAGAGGGAACAAGTGATGTCTGGGGACAGCGTGATGGAGGGAGGAAGTTTGAGTGGTGGATGGAAGTGAGGGAAACAGGAGTGTTTGATTTGATCCAACAAAACTATCCGTCTTTTTTTATTCATGCACATCAGGAGTGAGGAGTGATTATAGCAAAAGCTGTATGTTTTTTGTTTCTGAAAAACCTTGTGATCTATTATTTCTATTCATGTCACACACAAAAAAAGTACAATCGCATCATCTGGAAATAAACAATATTCTGACATGTATTATTTTTATTATTTTTTTTTTTTTTTCTGTGAAATACAGAGAATCCAGTCCACACAACATGGATTATTCAGGCACTCTGATCTGCTGCAAACGTGTCAGATCCCATTTGTAATTGATTTTTTTTTTAATGAAATAAAGTTAAGTTTTGGAAACTTTTGGAGACCCTTGAAAAGGTTTCACTGCAGGTTCCTCAAATTACCATTTAATCCCATCACTTTATCATTCCCAGCTGACATTTAGCTTTGGTCAGAGCGGGTCAAACCATCAGCCAGCGCTAAATGAGTCCATCCCACCTTCCACTTTGGTCGGTCACAGGATTCTTCATATTGCAAACTGCAGATCCGTAGTAATGAATCGGGCGGGAAAAAAAGAAATTACAGCAATTTGACAAAGTGCTTCAATCGGTCTTTCTTCTCCCGGTTGATTCATTTTGGGTTAAATTTGATGCAGCATTTTCAGCCTGATCTTCTTTAAATGTAAACTTTGTGCAGTTTGCTTGACGGTCAGGAAACGTTGTCAACACACAACCAATAAAAGTGAGTGATCAGTGTTTGTGTTGAAGCTGCATATCACTAATAAATATAAGTTACATGTTTCTACACATAAATCCACAGCAGCTGTTTTAACTCTGAAAAACAAACCGACATAAAAAGGATGTAAAACTGAAAACCTCCGTTCCGGTTGCTTTAAATAAATCGCACGTACGACTCCCTGCACCTCCGCCTCCCCCCTGACCCCCTCGCGCAACACACAGATATCGGCGGTTACACAACGCAGAGCACTGACACACACACGGATCGTGACCTTGTCAAACTCTTCTTTGATTGCCTCATCAGACCATTCAGACATTACAGGTCCTCTCTGTTAGCTTGCCGGCCTCCTGCTGCTCTCTGTGCAGTTATTCCCGAGCCCCTGCCGGCTCAACAGATGCCGGTGCTAACATTGATTAGAATAAAGCAGTGGAGCAAGTCATGAGATCACAGCTTTGCTGATTTGTTTCGACCGACAACTCCAGAGATGTTCATGTCTCGACCTCGTGTGGAAAGTGTTGCGTCTCAGCTGTTAACGTTTTGCTGCCTTTTTTATCTGTGGTTAACGTTAATGTTCTTTGCTTTGTGGAAATGATTCAGATTTGGGTAAAAACTACAAAATCTTAATTGACAAAAGAACGAGGAGCCTTATCTCTGCAGGTCGTGTTTGTACTTTGTTGTTTTGGACACATCCAGTCCTCACGAGTAGTCGAATTATGCTTTTCTTGGTACATAAGTGAAAGAAATATGTCATCACCACACAGATTTGGACTTCTACACACTAATCCAACTATTATGTCAAATGTAGAAACCCATTTTCATGGATTCCCTCGTCTTTGTTGATTTTGAAATGTGCCCTGATGTGCACACTTGTTGTATTTGATGGATATTTTCAAGGTGAAATGATCCTGAATAGACAGACGGAACAAATCCTGTTGTTTGTGTTCTGAATGAGACAAAAACCCGAAGCCGGTGCTCGTGTGACTCATTTCCCGAACAGATGAATGAGCTTTTTACTTCTGAGGACTTGTTGAATCGCCTGTGAATTCAAGCTCTCGTATGTTTCAAAGCAATTAACTCTCCACCTGCTCAATTTCCAGCAGCAATACTGGAAAGTTTTGCTGACAAACCTTTGAGCTGTTTAATCCAACACACCAAGCAAGAGGCTGCTGGTACTCCATGTGGTTATTCTGCTCCGGTCCTCCGTGTGAATAACTTTACTCCTGAATTCCTCTCTCCTCGAGTATGGCCTTTAATCAATCACCAGAATCGATACTGGCAGCCACTCTGGCATTTATTTCACTGAGTTACTCTTGTTGATCTCCGCAGAAGAAAAGAGAGCAGACGTGTAGCTGTTGCATTCTCTTCCTTTATCTCTGGCCTCTGCACAGGGGGGATGATTGATTCTCATTAGGAGCGCAGCGATCGCCAAAAGGTGATCCCGCCATCGATTGTGTTCACTGTTTACCGACCGACAGCTGCAGCTCCGCTCGCTTCAGTGCAACACGGAAAGTTAGCAACGCCTGAAATAGACCAACGAGGCAACGACTCAACGGCGGCTCGATTTTTTTAGCTTTTGTTTTCAAATAACAGACGCGTTGCCTGATCTAATATCGTGTCTGCGCATATTTCGCAAGCCAGCCATGATGCATGTCCCGAGTGGGGAAACTGTGATTTGTGTCAAGACGATCGCACAACATTTCAACGTGGACGGACCCTCAAGCGAACTGCACAAAGTTAGAGAAGATCAGACGGAATTAGGACAGAATTACAGACTCATTCAAAGCTCGGATTCTGCTCCTGTTGTGTTTTGAGTACACTTTTTAAAAACAGATAAAAGTAGAGACAGGATCACGTCACTGACCGAAGAGCGAGAGGTCGATCTCCTCCCGAACGTTTGTCTCCTCTCACCCTTCTCTCTCTCTCCCCCCCCCTCTTTCCTCTGTATTGTTTTTCCATTCTTGTCAATAAGACTCTATATTTAGAGTGGCTCTCAAGTCCTTGAGCTGCTGACACCATTTACTCTGCCTCACTCCTTTCAGCCGGGCCTGCAGGGGAATGGCCCAGTATCCTTTACACCCTGTGTGTAGCCGTGTGTGTGTTGTGTGTAATAATGCGGCCCTGCGTTCCCCTCGGTTTGCATGCATCTTAAATGTGATGTATTTATACAGCCTGGTGTGGCTCGGCCTCCTCCTGGAAAGTGGAACAAGCCGAGAGGCAGTTTCTCCTCCCGGTGATTCACCTGAGTTTTCATCCTCTCAGGCTGAAACCAGGTCTCAGTTGACTTCTAATCAACAGCGTTACACAGAGAATCAAACCAATTTAACATCAGGTCGGATTCACCCTCGGACCCAGCGAAGAAAACAAAACGGATATAAAACCAAATGCTTTAAAACACAAGGGGTCATTGAGCTTGTTTTATTTTATTACCTTCTCAAAACAACACGCCGGGTTGGAAATGAGCCGAGAGAATCTCTGCTGTGTGACATAAGAGCAAAACAACATGTTGACACCAGGACGTGAGCCGGTCACAGGATCCCAGTGGTGGATTGACTTTCAGTTCCAACTCAAATACTTCATACGTCATTAATGCTTTGGTGTTGATTGAAAACAGGAAGCGTCCGTGTTCCTGTGACAGGGGGTGAGGGTCCTGAATGATCATCCATCTAGAGCCCTACTGTCTCCTCCACACACACACACACACACACACACACACACACACACACACACACACACTGAAACTGCCCCGCCCCCCCCCGTGAAACCCAACAAGGCCAAAACCTTCAAACCAGATTTTTCTCAGCAGTTATTTTTCTCTCAGCGTCTTCATCTGTAGATCTTCATTTCCCTTGATCAACACAGAAGCCACGATACATCAGTGACCTTTTGACCTTTTCTTACACCGAACAAATCTTTATTATATCAAGACAATGGCACTTCGTACAAAAAGAACCACAGTTCACGATGGTAAATCCCTGAGAATCGGTGGTGAGCGGCGCGTCGGTGAAAATGTCAGCAAATGTTTTTAATGTGTGAACGAGAGCAGAAGTGTGGCCCACATCAGCATGTAGAGGGAGACGTTGCTTCCTGTCACTCATCTCGGCTGCTGCTGACAGGAAGTGTGTGTCTGTCTGTCAGACGAGCACCCGACGCAGACTCGGGCCGTTTCCCGTCAAACTATCACCGCCGGCTGATTTCTGCGAGTGATTTCCGGCGCTGCGTCTCTGATCACTCCTCCGGGGGGGGGGGGGGGGGGGACCGCGTTCCTACTCTTTGATGCTTTTTTTCGCGGGTGGGGCTGGTATTGATTTTGATTTTTGAACTTTGGTCACAACGGGCTGCCGTAGCAAAAAAGAATGACAGGATTACAAGAGCTTTGCGAAGGAAGATAGAAGATCTTTCAAAAGCTCTTGTATCCTGTCATTTCTTGAATTTTCTATTCCCAGAAGCCGCTGCTCCCCCCCCCCCCCTGCCTCTCGACTTCTGATTGAACGGCCTGATTAAGCAGTTGGGGAGATGGAGATTAACAGCTTGTCTATTAATGAAGCTAGAACATTGTTGCCGCTGCTCATCTCCCTGTCTCTCCTTTTATTTTTCCATCCCTCTCTTGTGTATATTTATGTCAGTGAGAACAATACGGCCTGGAAATGTTATCAGGCTATATTTAGTCCTCGTGGCTTTGTCCCTCCGTCTTTCTCTCTCTCTCGCGCGTCTCTTATCAAGAGTCGATGAGAACAATGGGGGCGGCGAGCGAGGAAATATGATCGGATTATTGTTCCTTTCTCCCGTTAGCTTATCTCGTTGGGAACAAAAGAAAATCGGGATGAGGAAAACACCAACGATTCCCTTCTCTTTTCGATTGTGTCCATTTGCATACGTGTACATACATGAGGTTTATCCGGGTGTTGTGTGCGTACATACGTGTTTGCGTTGGCCTTTCTCCGTGTGTGCATGTGGAGTTTGGCATTTCGTGTTTGTTTGTGTGTGTGTTTTGCTTTTTTCTCTTCGTAGTGACCCAGAATGTCTTGACATTTAAAAGTCGGCGGAGCAGCAGAACACTCTGCCCCAAATGGAAACTTCTAAAAACAGAAATGCTGGAACTTAAAACAATAGGTGCCTCCTAAATTACAGGCGAGGCGGGAGGTGTCAGGGCGACATTCTGCGAGGGGAAAAGAGAGAAAAGTTTTATTCAACTGTGGGGAAGTTCTACGCATTAGAGGACAGGACGGGCGCTGTGCAGTCGCCTCTTTTTATAAATCGAAAAGGCATGTGTCTAATGAGCAGGACAGGAGATGTCAAAATGCAGCGTGAGACAGAGCAGCTGGAAACTGGTTGTCAGGATTTTCCACATTACAGAAATATTCAGTCGTCATGGACCTACTTATGGTGTATAACTGTATTAGAGCACAGAATTAGCTCAAAAGGAAGAAAAACAACAATACTGCAAAAGTTGATTTTTTCCAATATGCAATTTTATTTGAAACCTAACCCCAAATGAAAAGGGAACAATCCTGATTGTCCCTTATGAACCGAATCACAGCCTGAAATCCTCCAGCCCGTCATGAGCAGCAGTTCAGGGAAGGAATATAAACCCTTTTTTTTGTTGTCCTCCATAAACTGCAGAAGTAAACAAGCTGCTGCTGCTGCTAATTCTGCCTCAGATGTCACATATAGTTGTGTAACCCAGGAGGAAACTGGTGCTTTGTGTCTTTCCAACTCATAATTGGGATCATCTTTCGCTTATTTACCGCATTTTAAGACAAAACACATTTAAATATCATCACTTTTATCTCGTGGACATATTTTGACCAAAGGGGCCTGAAGAAGGAACCAGGAACGTGTTTATTAATATTACAAAAAAAACGCACATATGGTTTTAAGTATCAAGCGTTTCCACTTCAAACAGCGGAAGTGAAGGGTCACACGAGACAGTAAATATTAAACAAATAGTCTGTCTGTCAAACTGTAGATGAAGTGTAATGTGTGAGAGCCTGGAGGTGCTGGTGTGTGTGAACAGTCGAGGGAGGTCTGTGCACAAAGTTACAGGCGGTGATTGAAACCTACTTTATTCACTCAATCTGCTTTGGATGTGAACTTCCACTAAATGCTGGAAAAAGTACAGAGGCTGTAAACAATTTGAAACTTCACTCCACCGAATACCGGTGAAGTAAAAGACACAGAGAGAGCAAACACCTCACCGGAGCGCCGACACAATTCAACATGACAGGACTGCGTTGGTGAGATAGTGCGGAATGAAGCCACAGTATATTTTCTAATAAAACAAACAGGAGCACAGAGAATAAAAAATGGAAAATGACAAAACTGAATTGAAATAGCCTTTCTACAGCAGCAGATCCCACAACGGTGCCTCGTAAACATTGTTTATTTCCATAAAACTTGGCTCGAGATCAAAATGCTGCAGCCCAGGAGGGCGAGCGCGCACACACACACACACAGACACACACAGACAGACACACACACACACACACACGATGCAGTGGTGGTGTGTTTGATGGAGAGGGCTGCTGGGTAAAAGCTATGGCGTCGGATATTAACCGGCATAAATCTCCTGCAGGGACACACGCAGTGGAATATGGAAACACACGTGGGCATGAAAAGCTCAAACTGTGGCAACACTTCAACGCAGTAAGATATTATAACTTTTGGATTGACAGGTTGTGAGGAAATACCTCATATTTTAGTGTTTTAACTCTTGTAGAAATATACAAGAACATGGGTTTGTGGTCTAATATCAATGAGTTGTTGACAGATGAGGATGAAACTAGATGGATGATGCTGGAAAAAGATAAATGAAGAAGAGAGTTTTCCAATTGTCAAGTTGTAATTAATGTATTTTAAAAGATCTATAAAGAATCCATCCTTCCTTCCATCCATCTAATAATTCACTCCACCTATCCACGGCTGGGTCATGGCAGCAGCAAGCCAAGCAGGATGTTCTAGACATCCCTCTCCCCGGCAAGAGTTTATATATTTATACATATGTCTACATACATATTGCAGGATTGGTATTATAATCCCTCCACCAAGTTCTGGGTCTACACCCGGGTCTCCTCCCAGTCGACTGTGCCCATGAACCCTCCGATGGAAGGTACCGAAGAGGCCTCCTGATAGGAGGAACCACGTAAACTCGCTTCCTTTCCACACAAATGATCTGCGGTTCCACTCCGAGCTCCCACCAAGCTTGTGGCTGCTCGCTCCGTTCTCTCATTATCTTGTGAGTGTACGTAGATCAACGGGTAAATCGAAAAGCTCCGCCTTCCGACTCAGCTCCTGTAATATCAAAGAGTTATTAAATCACAACAGTTAACAAAGTTCAGGATGTATAATGTGTTAAGAAGGGGCATGGCATCAACCATCTCTTCTTTCTTTGCATCTATCAGCCATCTGTTGCCTTCATCTGCTCTATTTCACCATTCTCTCTCCCTCTCTCTCTCCCTCTCTCTCTCTCTCTCTCCCTCTCTCTCTCTCTCTCTCTCTCCCATTGTCTCTCTCTCTCTCTCTCTCTCTCTCTCTCTCTCTCTCTCCCTCTTTTACTATTTTCCACCCGACTCACTTATTCAATCACCTACTCACACATACACTTCCCCTCCCGGGGGTTATCCCCCACAGACGCGCACTCTATTACCCAAGATGCAGTGCCGTACGGCGCGCCTGCCTTTTCATTGGCCAATAAAACAACCTGAGCTTTATGGCTCTACCGATCCCAAGTACATCAACTGTAGAGGGAGAGGAAGGAGGGGTGACGGGAGGTGGAGGAGGAAGGGAGGAGAACATGCACCTGAGGTTTATTACCCACACTCCTCCGTTTGAGAGAAACAGAGAGAGAGAACGGGTGAGTAGATCAAGTGTGGAGCTGGAGAAAGAAATGGAGAGGAACTTAAGGACATGGTGAAGAAAGAGGTGAGGGAGGAAAGAGAAGGGTGGACAGAAAATACTCACCCCAGTGGGGAGAGTGATAAAACAGTGAGAGAGAGAGAGAGTCTACCACTCAACAGGGAAAGAGAACGAATGAGTTAGTGGATAAGACGAGAGCGAATGCAGGCAGAGTGTAAAGCCCATAAAAATATAGAGAGCCATTCATGACTCGTAAAATAACAGCCATCGATATGCAAACCAAAACTGCAGCGTAGATGAAATAGATAATATTTTATTGTTCCAGCCCCCAAGTCCCAGTCTGTATAAATAGCTATTGATTTAACATGTTTTATTCAGGCAGCCAGGCAAACTTCCAGACGTCTTGGGAGACGTCTGCTGCTCCGTCAGGCGCTTTCAGCTGCTGCCTGCTACTGGCCAAAGGTTTTATTCCAACTTTATTAACCTGAGAGGCCTTTTGGTGCCTCGTCGCCATACCATCACCGAATGTTCCCGGTGAAATGCAAATGACACAAAAGATCCAAATAAGAATAGAAGATGTTACCGCATTCCTGGTCGTTGAACTCCTGCATCTGGGCAATTTTGGCCAGAGGAGAAAGGTGCCCTAACCCTAACCCTAACAGAAGTGAGAGGTGAGAGAAATCTGAGCGTCAACTCATTCGATTCATACCAAGTTTCACCTTCTCACCTTTATTACAGAAATCATCGCCCTTAGAAACAGTCAGTGGCTGTTTAAACTGTTACTTTATATTAAGAAAAACAATTTCATTACCCAAATGTTGGGCTCCAAATTCACATTACAAAAATATAAGTAGCCACGATATGACAAGAAAGAAGACGACACTGTTTTAATTACTTTATTTTCCTTTGGAATATTTACGATCTCCAGGCAGATGTGTGAGATGTGAATATGAGCATGAATGGTTGTTCTGTGATAGGTTGTCTTCTTCT
This sequence comes from Hippoglossus hippoglossus, assembly GCF_009819705.1. NCBI lineage: Eukaryota > Metazoa > Chordata > Actinopteri > Pleuronectiformes > Pleuronectidae > Hippoglossus > Hippoglossus hippoglossus. Next base: position 2,322,551 of record NC_047155.1, read on the forward strand.
TCTTCTTCTTCTTCTTCTTCTTCTTCTTCTTCTTCTTCTTCTTGGCCACGTTGCGATTATCTCTAGCCCCCTCTCAACAGTCAAAGGATAGATGGATGGATGGAGGATGGATGGATGGATGGAGGATAGATGATTTAATGGAGGTTTGATGGATAGTTCCCATGTTTAACTGCACTTTAGTTCTCTGAAAATACAGTGAAATATAAGAAATGAGAACATGATCCAGACACGAGGACATTTAATAGAAAGAACTGAAAGTCTTGCCTGGCAAACTATGTGGGTCTTCACATTCCCTTAGTATGTACAAACATTTGTACACATTTCACGTGTGTTGTCCACTCGACTCCAGAGTTTCCAAACCGCTAAAGGAGACTTAAGGAAAAACTGCTGGTCCTGAATTAGTTCTTATCCTAAAAGAAACTGAAATGACGACATCAAGAGGTATCAAGACCTAATGTGACGTTTCTGTAATGAAACCCGGAAGAAAACCAGCGATCTGCCACAACTCCCGTTGCCATGTCGATGCTCCGTGTACGTTAATGGTGTGAATGACTTTGTGGGTTTGTAAGTTCAGATGCAGATTGTTTCCGATATGTTTTTGTTTTAAAACTCTGTTTTAATCAAATGGAAAAAAAAGGAGCCGATCGCCTTTTAACTTTGTTGTAAAAGTAGAATCAGTGAACTGAGCCGATGTTTTTGTTTTTGCTCTCTTTATCTTTTACTCTTTCTCCTTCTCTTTCACTCCCTCTCCAACACACACACACACACACACACACACACACACACACACACACACACGTTCACACATCAGCACTCCAGCCGGCAGCCGAGTCGGAGCGAGGCATCCAGCTGCCAGGGCTTTTGATTTGAGTCCGTTAATGGTGCGACGAGGGCCGCCCGACGTCCGTGAGCGTGAAGTGCTAAGATCCTCCTTCCATTGCCTCACACCAAAAACATAACACACACACACAACCACACACAACCACACACACACAACCTCTAGGCTACCCATTTTCCACAAACATCCATCTGCATCACTTGTTATCGCTCTTTCTCGCTGCTCCCCCTCTCAGCCTCGGTTTGGCTCCAGCTCTCCAGTCCTCTTTTCTCCTTCATTTATTCTAAATGGTTTTTTTTTCACTTTGACTCTCGAAACTGTTTCTCTCATATTTTGCCTCATTCTGCCTCTATTTATTTTAAGACTTTCTTCCTTCTCCACTTCCTCACCAATTCAGACGGTTGTTTTTTTTAGGTTAAATGTGTGACCCTCAAAGGATAAGCAGGATAGATAATGGAGAAGCTATGTGCTAATTCAGGGGACCCACACTTCAGAGGACAGGGTCTAGACTGCAAAGACTGAGCCCAACCGAGACAGTCTCGTCTTCGGAGTTTTCCCATTTGGGTCACCAGCTTGTTCCGCTCTTACCGTGGCACCCACTGCAGCTCTGCCTCCCCGATAGTTAGCTTGTTAGCTTTGTTACCGCGGCACAATGAATCCTTCGGCCAGAGGAGGATCCACCTGTCGGATCCTCCGTCACACGGGAATGGAAGCATGCTTTTGAAGGAGCACCTTGAAATGGGACCGTCTGGTCTTTCAAGGCTGCAACACCTGGACTGGGAAACAGCCAGTGTTGTGTTAAAGAAGACAAGTAATGACACCGAGGCAAAAAACTCACTCCCCATCTCCATTCTAGTTTAATTTAATTCATTGACATACAAACTGAGACAAACATGCAAATGTATTATTAAAAACAAGTTGTTTTCATTCATGGACTCCAGAAAGTGTCTGGAAAGTTGGGTCTGGACAAAAGTTTGACGAACACAGCAGGAGTCAGACACATTCACAACATGGACATTTCAATTCAGTCCAGGCTGAGCACCGGAGTAAATTATTCAAGAGGCCGGACATTAGGTATAATAACCACCGTGGAGAGTAGCTTGTTTTTGTTTACAGCACATCCACACCCCCGTCGGCTCTCAGCGCCATAATCTCATCGTCTTTCCAGGACGACGTCGTCCTTGGCGTCTTCCAAGTTGTACGGCTCCTCTTGTCCATCCTGAGATTTATTTGTATTCTTCAAGTTTTGCATCCGTCTTGTGTTGGAAACGTCATAAACATGGACATTTTTTAAATAGGGGGCTGACAGGAGAAGTTCAGGAGAATGTCTGGAACAAGTAACTCTGATATTTGCCTCTCCACAGCCTCTCAGACCTGCAGACTTCGGTACAGGTCTGAAAACAGCTTAATTTAACGTTAAATTAAATCTCTGTGAAATCCGTGTCGTGTCCGACTGGACAGCATTCATTTGTCCCTTCTTTGTCTCTCAGCAGTTGTTCCTCCACATGTCTCTGCCACACTCCTCCATTATCCTGCACTTATTGTCCCCTCCTCTCTCTCTCTCTCTCTCTCTCTCTCCCCTTCAGTTTCACTCTCGGCTTCACTTAAGCCTCACTCTTCTCACCCGGTGTTGTTCTGTCTGAATTCATTGCACATCAGCTTATCTGCAGAAACAGAAAAAGGGCCTGAAGTCGTCAACACATCAGAAGTGATTTCACCGGGACACTTGTTCTCTGTCTCAGTCATTCTGTCTTCGCCTCTGACCAGAGCAGGAACAGAAAGGGAGGTGGTGATCCTCTCTCTGTGGTGCACGTTTCTTTCCCACTCTCAATATTGCAGTACTTCTGTCATCGATGCTTCATATCTCAACTGTTTCTGTTCGTTAACAGTTCGATGTCTCCGTGTGAGCGGGACTTGGCAGACGCTCGCTCTCCGTCCGGCCTCACTTATTAAATGTGTATTTTGTAGTTGCAGCTCTGATGTTTTTTTTCTTTTCCCTCTGGAGATTCCCTCGGTTGGCAGTGAACTAAACAGAGCTGCCCTCACATGTTGTTTTTGTCAAGAAGTAAATCCCCAGAAGACAAATGATGGGAAAGACTACAACCATTCCAGGGGCTGCTCTGTGGCTCAGCTAGTTTAGAGAGAAGAATTGCGTTGGTGGAGGTTTCCGCTCCGTTGAGTTCTCTCTGCTTCGTCCATGTTGTTGTTGTCTGTCTCGTCTCCTTTGTTCATTCTCCTCCTTTCATCCGCTCCCACCTTCCATCCGCTCTTTATGGATCCATCCCTTTTTCTTTTCTTTTTTTTTCTCATGCTGAAATTCACTTAGAGACCTTGACACAGACGCACATTCACTGAGCTGAAATGTGTTTGGGTTGAATCGCTATGAATGTGTTTTTTTCCCACCAGTCAATACGCTTTTGTGCTGAGTGTCATTCACAATGACAGCTGTCCTCCAGTCTTTTACTGTGTGTGTGTGCGTGTGTGTGTGTGTGTGTGTGTGTGTGTGTGTGTGCAATCATTGGCAGTTGTGCGGCGTGGAAACTTGCCAGTAGCAACATTATGACAGACATTGACAGTTCCTTTAACAGAAGAACTATTGAAGTGCCTCTGCCAGTTTAGTGGCCACGGGTCAATTTGCTCAATTTGTTCCCGTCTCACAGTGGAGACCATGTGGAGAAACTCAGACCTGCAGCGAGGAGCCAATATCGCTTCGGCTTCACCGTCGATTCGTGTGACGTTTAAACAGACGCTGGATTTGTTGCATTTGCTCAATGTGACGGTGGAGGTGGTTTATTCTGGATTTCAACCTCCATGCAAAGTTGTTAAAATAGACTTTGATATTATTCAGATGGGGTGACCTGGTAATTAGTGATTAATGGCCAATTTACGATATTCTAGTTCTTGCAGCAGAGCGGAGGCTTGTGTTCCGTCTGTTTCGGAGCAAAAGCACAGCACAAGGCAGCTAGAGCCTAGTTAACATGCCTAGTATATAAAGGGGTATATTTACAAATATGAAAGTAATATGTCAGTATAAATACACGAGCGAACCCATGTGAGAATACAAATATTCTGTAAAAAGAATACAAACACCGTAGGATGAAAAAGCGGAAGTTGGTCATAAGCTCAGATGCCGACGTCGATATGTTTTAAACAAAAACACTGTGAACTCCTCCGACATCTGACCATCTCCTCCTGCTCTTTACATGTGAAAGATAAAGCATTTCCCAGAGTTCATGTCCGAAACAGGTTTTAATCAGTGAGTAAATGTTATAAAACAGTTTCCTGTCTTCCTCCAGATCACCTACAAGGCCCTGAGCTCGCTGGATCCCAGCGCGGATCTGACCACGCAGAGGGGCCGGGTGTTCAAGCTGAGGAACGAGACCCACCATCTGTTCGTGGGCCTCTACCCGGGCACCACTTACTTCTTCACCCTGAAAGCCTCCACCAACAAGGGCTTCGGCCCGCCCGTCACCAACCGCATCACCACCAAGATAGCAGGTACACATCTTCAAGATTCACTTGTTTTGTTTTGTTTTGTTTTGCAATGATTTGCTCATGAGTTTTTCCCCCCTTTTCATTTCTGGTGACATTTTTATTTTTTAAGACCCACTGGGTTTTATTATGACAATAACAGCAGGTAGAGTACGAGACGTCCAAGGCTCCTTTGTCCTCACCACGGACGTGTCAGTCATTTCCTTTGTGGATGTGTGTGTTTGTGTTTGTGTTTGTGTCTCTGAGCGTTTTCATATCTCTGGCTTCTTTCTCTCCACTTCTCACCTGCTGTTTATGTCGGCAACCTTCATCCACAGAAAATGGAAAAAAAAACAATCTTCCATCTTGAAAGCTGTGACGCGCCTTCACATGTTAATATCTTTCTTTATTGTGGAGCAGGCGGACTGTTGGTGGGAAGTGTCTTTTGTAGTTTAAATGACAGATGCTAATAAAAACCTGTTTTGCGTTTTTCTCTCTTTGTGTCTCCCGTTGCCCTTTTTCTCTCTGACTCAACCTTTCTCTCCCTTTGCCTGATCCTCCCTCTGTCGCTCATCCACTGTCCCTGTCCTCCTTCCTTCTCCTCTTCCAGTATCTCAGTCACTTTCTTCCTCTCTGTCTTTGCCTCTCCTCTTCTGTTTTTTACCTGTCTCTAATGAGCCCTTCCCAAATGTTACACCTGATTGCCTTCCCTTGTCAGGAGGCTGTTATTTCAGTTTCCTCCTCACTGAGGTGGTTTTGACCTTTAAGCAGAAAGCCGGTCAGCTGTTGGCTCGGAGCTGTAGTGAGTCTCTGCAGATAGACCGTGGTGATAAACTGTACATCACTCAGAGGAGCCGTGTTCTGGGAGAGAACAATAGATTTGTATGCAGCTGAATCACAAGTTGCAGAGAGTTATGTGTCGTTGTCTTTCTGTGGAGAGGAGGGACGACCTGACTCCACCTCCTCTTGAGCAACAGTATCCTGGATATGGAAGCTACCATCTTGTGCTTTTGACATACAGTAGGGTTACTGGTCAGGGTCACCGACCAGTGTCAGCTATCACGATTACACTGTCAAATAACTACAAACAAATAAAAAAAGAAATAAAGCAAACCTACAGGAACAATGTTTGGTCCATGTCCCATCTGCTAATCTGGAGGAGACAGGGTTTAGGACCTATACTGCAGCCAGCCACCAGGGGCTGATCCAGATGAGTTGGTTTTACTTTGGAGGTTCCACCAGGAGCCTTAATTGCACCTATGCATGTTTGTGACATAGGGAAGACAGAAATATCTCTGCAGAAGTGACCAGCTACACCTTTACAGCAAGTATCCATTATTTGCACAGCACTAAGAGATTTATTATAAAATATAGAACCGTTTAAATCATTGGAGAATGTGTTTCCAGTCTAAAGATGGATCCTAAACGTTTGGGTTTGTGAATTAAAGCCAAACAATCCGAGCAGTAGTGATGTTGCCCCGCAGCCACTGACCCACACATCTGACCCGTGAATCCAGAGTGTTGATTAAACTCCAGAAGACTCGACTCTAATGTGTCATCGGCGTGTGACACGGCGAGTCCTCCCTGTCAGCACCTCGCACGACCTTTCCTCCCCCCATTCCTTCGAATCCCAACAACGCGTTGCTAAGAGGAGAGAAAAACACAGAACACGGCACTTCAACACATTACGGAGACGTCTCCCTCCAAATGTCACGCCATCCCCTGTCTTCGTTATCTCGTCCAGGCACCGACGGATGGAGGGATTTAAATGAAACGATGTCGACAGTTAGGGATGGATGTGCGGAGTCGTTTTTAATAACCTAAATGCCACCTCAATCAGTGACAAACCTGTTGATGTTTTATAGGCACTGATGCTGCACCTCAAATACGGGGGCCGTGACGGATGTTAAATTAAAAAAACTTGAATGTAATTGAATGTGTGTGTGAAGCCTCCCGGAGCTGAGCGCACGTCCGTCCCCTCCGTCTGCTCGCAGCAGAACCTGAGGAGATGTAATAACGCCGAGACAGACGGACCCGCAGATAAGGACAAGCCGAAAATTAGATTTGTTTTGATTTGTTCTTTTTTTGTTTTCCCCCTTCAGCTCCGATGATGCCGGAGTACGAGTCTGAGGCTCCGCTGAACGAGACGGAAACCACCATCACCATCCTGCTGAAGCCCGCCCAGTCACGAGGAGCTCCCATCAGGTAAAGGCCCCGTTTCACTCCTTTGTTTGTCTTTCTTCGTCCCAAACACCCCCTCGTCTTCCTCTCCCTTCATTTTCTCCTCTCACTTTCTCTCCCCTCCCGTCCACGCTCCCCCCCCCCCCCCCCCAGGGGTCTCTTTTAAAGCCATTAAAGCCACTCACACATAGAAGTCCAATTTGTATGCAACAGAAGACAGAGAGTGGGACTTCATTTTTTCACAGATTTGGCAGTGAGACGTATCGTCATTAGTCACTTCCGTCCCGTAGCTTTTTAGCCGCTGCATTATGGAGATGCGGCTCCTCGGCGGACTGGAGGTAATTTGGCAATCGGAGTCCGGTCCCTGAGGAGTCGACCGCTTCAGTCGAAGCCTCCTGCCGACGGCTTGTTGAGAGAAAAGCGATTTAAAACAAAAGAAGGGTTTAGCCTCCATTCAGAAAGGAGCAGCCGTACAGTTTGGAGTACAGTGGCCCAGATCAGCCGGGTTTTCATCATCTTGTTTTCTGAGTTTATCAGTTTTTCACCGTCAGTAGAAATATAAAAACTAACATTGGAAACAACATAAACACCATCGGGCGTCATTCTTCGGTTCCTCAGTCCACAGCCTTCCCACCGGTTTGGCTTAAAATGGACACAGTTAATTTATTCATTTTCATTTTCTCTTTTTTTTTTTCTTTTTCTAGCAAGCATGTTTTTTAATTAAAAGTTCGCTTTGAACATGTGATCTCATCCATTTAATTGGTGTAGGGGAGAACATTATTCTCAGTCGCCTTCAGGGAAATACGCCTCAGACGAGGGTGCACGTGGAATATATATCACTTCCATTTGGACTCGGGGAAATGTGTTTCTGAAATGCGAGCGTGGGTCAGTGGTTTAGTGTTAATATCTGTAAATATCATATCTCTCCATTTATAACCCACACACGTCAAATACTGCATATCTTGTGTTGAATTAGGCGTCGCTCCAGCACATGTTTATCAACCTGAGATAAGCCCCTTATCGTGCACGCTCGCTATGTGTGTGTTTGTGTGCGAGCGTTACACACTTTAAGTGCCGTCTGGTGAACGCGGAGGAGCAGAGAGAAGTCATCTGGTGGTTAGAGTGCAGATGATATTAATGCAGGAACTGTGTTGGTTGTTTTCTTTATATTTATTCTGAGGAGATCAGAGAAAGTTCAGGAGCTCAGATGAGAAATGTTTAGCAACGTGGCCGAGTACACACACACGCGCACTCACACACACACACACACACACACACACACACACACACACACACACACACGCACACACACACAATTCCCTGTTCGTCCCCTTTTCTCGCTTCCAGCTTCTTCCCTTGTGCAGCCTCCGAAAATCATTAGATATCAATGGATATTTCACCAGAGAGAGAGAGAGAGAGAGAGAGAGAGAGAGAGAGAGAGAGAGAGAGAGAGAGAGAGAGAGAGAGAGAGATAGATGGAGATGGGGGGGGGGCTCATCTTTGGTCATCAGCAATTATCTTTTATGAAATCTGCCAAACGGGAGCCGGGGATAATTGGCCGCCGCCCCCTTCACAGAAACATACATTTCCCTAATTGCGTATAATTGTGAAGTGAGTTCTTGGCGTGGAGGACGGAGGTAATTGCGGAGGGCCGCTGCGTTTGTCCTGACCGCTAAAGGAGCCCTCAGCCATTCATGAAGCCGCTCGGAGTGGAATGGACACACACACACACACACACACACACACACACACACACACACACACACACACACACACACACACACACACACACACACACACAGACACACACACACACACACACACACACACACACAGAGAAGTATTTAAACATACCTGTTGGATCAGACACACACACACACACACACACACACACACACACACACACACACACACACACACACACACACTCATGCCCACCTGTTCGAGTGTGTGTTCTTCACAAACAGACACGGGGCAGGTGGAGACACATCTGGACTCCATTAATTTCCAACTGCACACAACAACAGATGTGCACACACAGACCCACACACACTTTTACTCATAATTCACACCTTGCTACCTAGTAAACACAAATAATGATCTGCCGGATGCCTGATTACAAAAATTACAAATAACGTTCGCTTTTTAAATATAGCGACTATTTCAAGAAGAAAATGGAAACATACTAATTACTCCAATTACACTTCTTCTCATACAATAGCGACATTTTCCCGAGGAGTCTTCACAGACCTCAGCCCACTTTTAATGTCGGGATGGATATGAAGCACCTGAGCAGCTTGTTAGCGGTCGACAGGCCGCGGAGGACAAAGCTTCACCGAGGCAGTTCAGTGCTTCAGAATATACATCTTCAGTTTCATCTCAGTCAGACTATATTTAACAATCTTAAGTCTTAAGAGTTTAAATGACAACAAACATCTGGACGGATTCCAACTCGCTGTTTTAACGTCTGTGGCATAAAGGTTGAGACCAATCAAAGATTTGGGAACAACAAACATATCAAGTGAAAACAAAAGGCTGCTGGATTGAGAAAATAGTATTTTAATGTTAAATCAATAACGTAATAATACTTTAGATGTTTTAAGCACAGAAAGAGGAAAAGGAAAAACTTTCTTTTCAGGAATCACAGACAATAAATTTCATCTCCTTTGTCAGTTTGGCAAATAGCTCATAATACTAACTTCGTGTTTCCAGCTCCTACCAGCTCGTCGTGAAGGAGGAGCGCAAGTCCAAGACCCGGCGCGCCGCCTCCGAAGCCCCCGAGTGTTTCTCCGCCCCCGTCAGCTTCCGCAACGCCTCCATCTTGGACTCGTCGTACTACATCGCCGCCGACCTGCCGCCGTCGAGCGTCACGGTGGTACAGCCGTTCACGGTCGGGGACAACAAGAGCTACGGCGGCTTCTGGAATCCTCCGCTGTCCCCGGCCAAGAGCTACAGCATCTACTACCAGGCCATGAGCAGAGCCAATGGGGTGAGTGTCAAAGGTCCTGAGAACTATGTGATATGAAAACTATATTTCATGTTTCCTATTCTGTTAGCAAAAGACATCAGACTGAGAAACTGTGTTTTTTCAGCGTTTCTTTCCTCTGTTTGCTTAAATAGGTTTTTCTGTGAATATGAAGGTTCTGCAACGTTAAAAAGCCCAAAGTCAAACTCAACTTTATTGATAATTGTGTATGTACAGGACATAGAAAGGATTGAAATGCACCATCCCTGGTGTGAACATATAAGTACACAGTACATATAAGTACACACATAATAAACACTCAGAACACAGTACCCCCCCCCACCCCACTGATCCTCCTCCTCATAACTCATTCACAACTTGAACCGTTTTCCTTTCTAAATTTCCATAATACTCTGAAGTCCTGTGAGGGTTGTTTTAATTTTCCACCGCTGTAACCACGGTAACTCAGTTTGGTGATCAGGGCCGGGCAAGCTGGCCGACGCCGTGATGTAATAACCTCCTCCAGAAGGCAGATCTCCCACAATGCACTCACACGGAGTGCGACTGTGTGTGTGTGTGTGTGTGTGTGTGTGTGTGTGTGTGTGTGTGTGTGTGTGTGTGTGTGAGAGGTTCCAGCATGATTGAACAAGCGTGTGCGTGTATCTGTGTGTGTGTGTGTTTAAGTTTGTGTGTGCCAGTTGTGGGCATGCGTGCACTTCTTCTACGTGCAGACCCTAAATCCACTCACATGAAAAGTCCTCATTTGATTGGATCTCAGTCAATCCAATCAGTGTGTGGTTGGTTCGGGTCATGGATTGGAGCACTGGGCAGGGGGGCGGGGGGGGGAGTCAGAGAAATGTTTCTTATGAAAATATTATTCCCAGTTAAAGCAGCCGACATAACGCTCTGCTGGTTTTATTTTCCCCTTCGAGAGACGTTAGAGATCCGAAGCAACGTCCTGTTTGTTTTTACTGTGCAACATTTATGAAAAGACGTTTGCAGTGGAAATAAAAACCAGACAGAGTAAATGCACGCGTGTGTGTCCGGGTGAGAGCTGCAGTTAAACATGATTTAGATCATATTAAACTGCATTTTATAGTTTGATGCTACTATTGGCAGGGCAACGTTATTTGTCTGTGTTGTTCAAAACAGTCGATGGAATCATGTTAAAGCGGTTTACTGAAGTCTGCTGTGGTGGCCCTGAAGGGCACAACACAACGACAAACAGGGAATCACAACAACTTCTAGGAAGACGTAACAACATCGTGTTGCTTTTTTGCATCATCAACAACCTGCGGAATAAACTCAAACAGACGCTGTCTTTCCTCTCTGATCCTTGTGGCCTGTTTCTTTGTGCTCCACACTTCATGGTCAAATCGGGGCTCAGGGTCAGATACTCAGCGTTTGTCCTGGAGCTGGTGACGTGTCCGAGGTCTCATCGGCGGCGTGAATGTTCTCTGTCAAGCAGCTTGAAGTGGAGCGCGCTCCGGATGAAGGACGAGTCTCCGTTCACTCATCGGGACAATGGCGGCCTCACGCCTCAGCTGTTTGGCACGCTTCTCTGGCTGTTGAGGAATGAAAGCAGACTCTGAACGCACGGCAGAGAAAGACCAACGGATAATTCACTCTCTAAATTCACGAGTTCAGTTCCAGGATGTGTGAAAGTGATAATCTGTTATTTGGTTAATCGAGGATTTATGTTATCTACGATCCGCACAAAGTCGTGTAATTTGTTTAATTTCTCTGCCGTCAGCGGACGTCACTTTCTTCTCTCTGAAGCGGCCGATGTGTCGCGTTGGAGAGAAACTCCTCATTTCCATTTTAGTGGACTCGGCTGGTTTGTCGTATAGAGTTTGATCCCGTGGATCAGAGTCTGTTTCTCCTTCTCCGCCCGTCTTGGATAATCCTCCTGTTTCTTTTTTTTTTTCCACCTGTCCATCAGGGAGAGCGTCTGTCCTCCAGCTCCCTCTCTCTCTCTCTCTCTCTCTCTCTCTCTCTCTCTCTCTCTCTCTCTCTCTCTCTCTCTCTCTCTCTCTCTCTCTCTCGCTCTCTCTCTCTCTCAAGAACATTTAGAAGAAAGAGAGAGTTCTCTCCATCCGCCCACTCTCTCCATCTCTTCATAGCTCACCGCTGCTGCCTCTCCTCTTCTATTAGAAAACTACAGCTTCATGTTTTTCTTTTCATCTCTCACCTACTCTTCCCAAATTCTCACATCGTTTAATCCTCTCACTTCCTATTTCTTATTTCCCTTTTATTCTTCTCTTTCCCTTCTTCCCAGTGTTTTGACTTAACCCCTTCCCTTCTTCTTCTTCTTCTTCCACCTGCCTCTTGTCTTCTTCCCTTTTCCCTTCTCCTCCTGTCTTTTACGTCTCTTTCCCTCCATCTCTCCCTCTCTCCGCCCTCTGGGGTGACATCAGTCTGGTGCCAGTCTCTCATCTCCCATCACTGAGCCAATTAGTCGACGCACCGCACATTAACACTGCTCACCGGCGGCAAAACTCGAATCCTCCCTCGATGTCATGCGATGTCACATGTTAATGGAACACACACACACACACAGTCAGACACACACAAGTATAAAGTGCCTGGGGTTACCATTAAGAGACTTAAGAGCAAGAGGGACTGAGGGATGAGGAACGATGGCGGGAGAGGGAATAAAAGTCTGAAAACAGTGAAAGCGACACTGAAGAAGATGTAATACTTAAAGACGGAGGCCGTCAGGAATAAAAAAAAAGAAACCGTGGAAGAGGAGAGAGAGATAACGGAGGATGAAGTTCTCAGAGAGGAAGAAACCACAGAGAGAGGATGAAAGTAGGTGAGGAGACGAGCTGCTGTGATGTGGGTTCAAGAGTCCACATACTTTTGGCCTTGTACCTAACTACCTCCATCAGGGGGCGTGTCTCCGATGCTGTGGAGATCCTGCAAGTGGGAAAAGAAGTGGAAGAAGCTCAAGTGGGGAAATCAGATGGAGAGGATCAAGGCACGAATTAGATAAGTAGAGAGAGTGAGATGAAGGATGAGGGGAGGAGGCGGTGGAGGGAGGAGAGGGTGTCTTACCACGCAGTCACAAACTTCTTCAACAGAGGCCATCACTTTTATGGATGAAGTACATGATGTCGAATCCAGGGGAAAGCGATGGGAGGACAGGAGGAGGCAGGAGGGACGGGGGTTGTCGGAGGAGAAAGACGGAGGAGGGACGAGGACAAATGGGGCGAGAAACGGCACAAAAAAAGGAAACAAAAGGGAACCGGTGACACAGGGAAGAATGGTTCCCTCGTCTGCTGTGAGAAATGCAGCCAGACACCGTTTCTGACAAGTCAAGAGCCTCAGGGGGTTTGGTCAAGGTACCCTGACCATCAACGTTCACACACACACACACACACACACACACACACACACACACACACACACACACACACACACACACACACACACACACAGATCCCTCTATCGTTGAGGGGGCACTCATTGACATTTCCATAAACCTAATTAAAAACTTAATCCTACAAATAGGTCCTGACCCTCAAATAGCCTTGGGAAGAACACATGTTTTGACAACACAACTATAGAAAGACAACTCAGCTTTACACATATACAACCACACACACACACAGACACACAGACACACACACTTTCGTTCTGTTACTTGCTTTGAGAGTGTGTGTAGCATCGACTGTAAATGAGACGGACGATGCGTCTCCACTTCCTCTAGTTCTACTTAATCGAAGCTAAAATGTCCCAGATACAGACGCTGTCAACTTGCAGTTTAGATTTGATTTGGAGGCGAGAGTCTGCACAGGAGGAGGGATCCAGATGTTGAGCCACAATATCCAGCTCCCATCAATACACGATAGAGTCGGTTGTTAATCATAAGTTAACGAGAGTCAAAGAAAAGAAATGTGGTTACCATGACTACCTTGGGCTACCTGAGAACCCCAACAGCCAATCAAAGCATCCCGAAGTCCGACTGAAAACACACACACGGCTGGAAAGCCCGACTGTCAGTCAGAACACTGACCCAACCAAGCGTTCAGAGAGAGAGAGAGAGAGAGAGAGAGAGAGAGAGAGAGAGATTAGAGTTTATCCACGCAGCAGCTGCATCTCCCCATACACACTTAGTATTCTTCTCAGGCTGGACAAAGTTAACTCGTACGCACACAGAAGGACACACACTGTCTCTCCAGTGTCTCCACCGTAAACAACTCCCCCCCCGCTCGTCATCTCCACGCAGCCGCTCTGGATAGAGGCAGGGCAATAAATTGGCCTTACATTTATTAACTTTGCTTCCTGCAGTCTCCTGAGGTTCAGGCCATTAGCATGAGCCAAGACGAGGCGGCCCCCCTATTCATGGGGACTGTGAAGAACGGCCAGGGCCTCTGAATGGACTGTAAACAAGCGCGACAGGGCCAAGCTCTTGAAAACACAAGTCGCTGATGCTCAGGGAACTGATCTTATTCCCATGGTGCCCATTTGTAGGATATAGAGGAAGCTCAGACGTGTGAGGTGCACATCAAGGGAGTGTATTCTGTAGTGTTTCACTCAGAGGTCATTACGCAGGTGTGGGGAGACAGGTGGGATCTCAATATATATATATATATATATACCTATACCAAGGAAAGTAATCCATGGTGTAAACGGTTCTCAACGAGTAAAGAGCTCCTGCAGATCTTGTACTGAAGACTACACAACATACTCATCACTATATATCAGTATGGCAGCTAGGCCTCCTCCATGTTAGCAGATGAGACATGGATCAAACTAAAATTGCATGATACATAAATGGTCTCTCTCATTTTACGTACTTCTTATCACACTGATGGATGTTCCTTGATTCTGCAGCGCCGGTATCTGAGATATTTTTAGTTTAATTTTTGCACAATGCTTCGTCTTTATTGACAGTCTGTTGTGTGACTGTTAAACTGGAACAAAAACCAGAAACTACCAGACCCACAACTCAAAAGGAAACAAACAATAAGAGAAACTAGAATTAAAGAGATGTTAACAACCAGTAACTTCTCCATCACCTATTAAAACTTGCCACTTGAGAAAATATAATGTGCTTCAAGCTAATTAGTACGTTCGGGCTCATTCCATTTTATTTAAGAGACGAATAAAGTTGGACTCTTAACTTATTTATTTGTTTCTTTCCATATTTCAGTAAAAAAAAAAACTCAAAAAGGCCAAATGTTGTAGAGAATGAGTCTTTGTGGGACACACCTGGGGAGTGATGTCGTTCTATCGCCGAAGTGACAGGTGTCAGTGTCGGCCGCGGTGCACTCGTCGTCTTTGATGAAGACAAATGTGGCCCACGTGTGAGGAAGGCCGGGCTCCGTGCGACGGCTGGGTTCGATTCGAACGGTTTGCTGGTGACAGCTCGTCATAGAGGAAAGAAAAGAGGACGAGACAGGAGCGGTGGAGGAACGAAAGAAAGCTGGAATAAAGGGGAAAACACTCGGCCCCTTCAGGTGGAGACAGGCCATCAGAGAGAGAGTGACAGGAAGAGGGGAGCAAACAGTAGAGCAACTGTAGGGAGGATAGAGAGAGAGAGAGAGAGAGAGAGAGAGAGAGAGAGAGAGAGAGTGAGAGAGAGAGAGAGAGAGAGAGAGAGAGGTGGAGAGAGAGAGAGAGAGAGAGAGAGAGAGAGAGAGAGAGAGAGAGAGAGAGAGAGAGAGAGAGAGAGAGAGAGGTGGAGAGAGAGAGAGAGAGAGAGAGAGAGAGAGAGAGGTGGAGGGAGAGGTGGAGAAAGAGAGGGGGAGAGAGAGAGAGAGAGAGACAGGAAGAGGGGAGGAAACAGAGAGTAGAGCAACTGTAGAGCAACTGTAGGGAGGATAGAGAGAGAGAGAGAGAGAGAGAGAGAGAGAGAGAGAGAGAGAGAGAGAGAGAGAGAGAGAGAGAGGTGGAGAGAGAGAGAGAGAGAGAGAGAGAGAGAGAGAGAGAGAGAGAGAGAGAGAGAGAGAGAGAGAGAGGTGGAGAGAGAGAGAGAGGTGGAGAGAGAGAGAGAGAGAGAGGTGGAGGGAGAGGTGGAGAAAGAGAGGGGGAGAGAGAGAGAGAGAGAGACAGGAAGAGGGGAGGAAACAGAGAGTAGAGCAACTGTAGAGCAACTGTAGAGCAACTGTAGGGAGGATAGAGAGAAAGAGAGAGAGAGAGAGAGAGAGAGGGGGAGAGAGAGAGGTGGAGAGAGAGAGAGAGAGGGAGAGGTGGAGAGATAGAGAGAGGTGACCTGATTTTATCATTTTCAGGTAAAGAGACGTAAACATTTCGTTAGTTTAGTTTTGACACTTTGTTTTTAATTGCAGAATAATGTTTATATAATATATTATTAAATATAATAATACTTTTATAATGTGCCGTCCCTTGATGGTTATGATATCCTCACTTAGGTTGTTGGATAAGTGTGTGATTGAAGAGTGTGTCTGTGTGTACTCTTGAACGTGCACATGTAACCTTCCACTTGATTGCAGGTGTGTAGCGTTTGCTTCTATTAGACGTGTGTGTTGTGTTGTATTGATCCTGATATTAACGATGTGTGCGCGTGCATTTTGAATCAGGTCGATCAGTTTATCGCCAAACGGGACGAAATAAGAAAATAATAACGTGGTCTCATGATCCCATTGATCATCGTTAAATACTCAGACCACGTTTGTATACGTGTGTAATTCAAGCCTCATCCACACAAAGCATTATTTATAATATTTCCATTAACTGCAAATCATCTAGTTTCATGTCGGACCTCTGAAGCTTGTCATACTTTACCATTTGCATAAAAACATTTTCTAGTATGAGAATCTAAGTGAATTCTTATAATATCTATTAGAAAATTATACACAGAACCTTTATGTATCATCATGTGAAGCTGTGAAGCAACAACTGTTATGTTCTCGTCTTCAGATGATAAACAGCATCCGTGTTTGCTCGTTGTTTATTTGTTCATTAAGGTCCGAGCCACAAACAGTTTTTCTAAATGATTTCTGCGAACAACGGACGGGAAGAAACGAAAAGAATCTTCTGCACATGTGTTCGATGAGCGATGGCTGAACTTCTCATTCGTGTTCACGCCGGTGGACAGAAGAAGGAAGTGGATGAGCCTCAGTTGTCTTGAATATATGATTTAGATCAGTCTGACGTGCACGGGGACAGACAAACCAAAGAGCAGATAATAATCTCGGCCACCAGAAGACATGTCAGGATTGTTATTATCTTCTTATGGATGGAGTCTATGACTGACTTGGTGTTTTTTCTTGCTCCGTCCATCAACTGACGCTGAAACTCGGCTGATGTGAGACGTCCACACTCCTCTCTTGAAGTTCACTAACCCAACTTGTCTGTCTGTGTCTTCGCAGGAAACCAAAATCAACTGTGTCCGCCTGGCTAACAAAGGTATGAGCAGCCTTCCACTGACGCTGAGCATGACGCTAAACAACGACTGTGTCTCAGTGACGTTACATGAGCCCCCTAGAGGAGATTCACAGTACTTCAGATGAGACACACACACACACACACACACACAGACACACACACTTTAAACCCTTTAAACTTTAGCCCAGGCGACCCCACATCCCTACCCATGTCACCCTGCATGGTTTTCGTTGCATCGCATTCCATCTCCGTCTCTCCTCCCCAAACCTTTCCTCTCTTTCATTGCCCATTTCTGTCTCACGCTCTCCCTCGTCCCTTCCTCCATCCAGCCCTCTCTCTCTCTCTCTCGCTCTCTCTCTCTCTCTCTCTCTCTCTCTCTCGCTCTCTCTCTCTTTTTCCATCTCGCCCCGCGTCCATGTTGCTCATCAGTGTGTGAAGTGGAACACCAGGGCCATTACATACCGATTGACCGCGTTCATTAAACCCGGTGGATGGAGGCTAAAGCGTTAGCCCCCCCCCCCCCCCCCCCCCCCCGCCCAGAACCCATTTCATCCTCTTCTGTTGTGCTTCCCCCATGTCGACCATCTTTATTTGCTGCTCATCTCTGGCAAATACACCCATTTGTGTGCCAGGCAATGTGCACTGAAAGCTTTTTCAGCTCGCTATTGATTTTCTTCACCTCGTCTCTTTTCTCCTATTTCATTTTTTTACTCATCTGCATCGCACGTTTGTTTGATTTCTCCACATCTCCTTCCTCTGTCGTTCTCTCGCTCTCCTATTATTTCTCTTCTGCATCAGGCACTTATTGCTCATGTGCTCACATTTGTCTCTTTTATATCGTTTTTATTTTATTTTTTTTCTTCTCACGCCATCCATTTTTCCCAGGCTGTGTGTTTCTTTGTGAGTGGGAGGTGCTGTGGGTGGAGGCTGCTCTCTGTCTGTGTGCATGTGTGTGTGTGTGTGTGTGTGCTCGACAAGAAGACATGCTTTTAACTTTGTGGCTGTCTTGTTTTGGTTTTTTTTACATTTTTTTTTTATATAACGAACTTTTCTCGATTCGTAGAATTAAACCGACTTCCCACAAACTCCCTTTTGGAACTTTCTGATATGTGGGTAGTGTTCTGAGGCAATGCAGATGGCTAATTTACCAAATGACTATGACTAATTTGTTCCAATACCTGCCATCCGCTCTCTGCAGCAGCCGATCGCAGGGATAAATGCCACTTTACTGGGTCAGTGTGTTCTAATGAGGGAGCTCAGCTGCTGCACGGGGGGCAGGATCGAGATTTAGGCATAAAAGAGTCGGATTCAGTTAAAGAACCATGTTTTCAGCCGGGTAATGGAACTTAAAGCCACACCGCACATTTAGTAAAACTTCCACGTGCAAACTAGGATCTCACTGCGTAGAGCTCACACCTCCGCCAAGGCCCAACAGTCCCTTTGAATCGAGTCAATTTCACACACTCACTGATATTAGTCCTCTGAATATTTTTATTTCAACAAAAAACAGTGAAAATATCGTATTTCACAATATTAAAGAAAGCTAAAAAATAAAAGACGGGGGTGAAAACCAAGCCTCTTTGGCGGAGGTAAATATAATAATGCTAACGTGAAGCTGACTGGTAGCTAGCGATCAGTTAGCCTGTCAAGTCGTGTTTCCTAGTGTCCTGGTAAAGAGAATAGCAACCACGGGGGGGGGGGGGGGGGGACCCTCTAACTTTATTAGCCTGATCCATTGTTGTGTTACATCAGGAGACCTTGTCACGCATCATTGCGTCTTTGCAGTTGATCTCGTTGACACTTTGTCCTGATCTCTGAAAACCTGGTTCTTCGTATCACTGAATTTAATCCAGAGATTATTTCTATTTTGTGAGCGACTCGACTCACGGGGGGGGGGGGGGCCTCGACATAGTTGATATATATAAAAAACGTATTAATGTAAACTTAAGTATTAACTGAGCTGATTTCTCTGGATGAACTGAACCCAGAGGCAGGAACCTTTTTTACCCTTTTTGCCCAAACTTTGCCACAAAGTTCACACTTTTTTTTATTTCTTTTCTTTCAACCATCACCTCATTTCTTTTGTCTTCCATTTCCTACTCCCTTTATTTTTTTTCTTAACAATCCCAGCTGACAGACCCCCCCCCCCCCCCAGCACCACATCTGCGTTCATCGAATCACTCCCTGTTAACAAACCAACACATCTGGGGGAGGGGCCAGGTCAGGTTGCTAGTTGACTTCCTGGCTCCGTCCCGTGTTAGCCACTGACCTCAATGTGCTAGTTTGACCTCTCACCACTGTAACTTCTCTCCTCTAAGACAGACTGTGCACTTTGAAAAGCAGGGAGATCCGAACCCTGACGAAACGGAGAAAGAAAAACTATTCGTCTTTATTTCTTAGACTTTCTTCTTCTTTTCTTCTTTTTTTTTTTGGTTGTTGTTTGTTTTTCTCTCTTCCCCCTCCCTCCCCCCCCCCCTCTCTCTCTCTCTCTCTCTCCCTCTCTCTCTCTCTCATGCTTTCCGGCGGGGACGTGCGGCCCTTGGCCTTAGTGGTAATAGGTAGGGGACAAATAACAACGCCGTACATTCTAGTCATCCCAAGCGAAGGTGATTATTGCTTCACAGGCAGAATACTTTCCTCCCTATGTTACACTTTCTTCATCACAGTAAAAAACCATGAACGCGACACCAACCCGTTTTCATTTTGGTTGTCCCCCCCCCCCCCGCCCCACAAACCTCTTTATCTTTATCGCCTCTTTGGTTTTTTGTTTTTTTCTGTTCTTTGCTTTGTTTTGTTTTTGTCTTCCCTTCCTATTACCATCTTTTCATTTGTTTGCATGTCTGCTGTGCTTCGAGTGTCGCTGGCTGTGTTTGAACCTCCGCTCTCTGTGTCGTGCATGCAAACACACACTCACACACACACACACACACACACACACTGCAGGGGAACCATGTTGCTTCTATTTTCACTTGTCTTCAAAATCTACAGAACCCAATTAATTAGAGGAACGACTGAAGAATTTGTCTCCTCCAAAAATTCCAATTAAACCCTTAAAATACATATTTTATTCAAAGGCAATTTGACTCTTTCCTGTTCGATTTCACAAAAACAAGTGTTTTGAAACTACATTGGACGGTGATGATTTTCCTTTCACGTAGTATCGATCGGTACATTTCTCTTCCTCAAATATTCATCTTTAACTTTTAGGTTTCCACCTCTCCGTTCACAATATCCCTTAAATGATTGTGTTTATCAGAGGGATTCATCTAAAGTAAATTGAAATACAACACGCAGACGAAACCTTTTTACCTTTAAAAGAGCCGATATTTTTTAGAAGTCAGTATCATAACTCGACTCAAAGGTCACTGTTCCAAACCCCGTGTTATATCCTAAATATCAGTATTGCTGTTACAGATGTTAAAAACACTGATTTGGCCGAGCCGTCATCCAGGGTTGTTTGTTTCCGTGGTGGATTGATTTCCAGATGTTCGGTTTCGGTTCTGCCCCGGAAGCCTGAACTCGATCAATCCACCACGCCGTCGTCCACCGTTCACCGAAGCCACTCTTCACTCGTCATCAAGCTTTCACATTAAAGTCCCTGGCGTTTGTTTTGTAGCAGCGTTTCAAACGTGCGCCTGGCTCACAGACAGTCCGCTCAACCAAGTCTGATCTTTTTTCCTCTGTGTTGGATTTGAAAGAAGTGGCCTTGCATTTGAAAGAATAATCAGCAGAGTGTTTTCAAACCTTTTCCTTCATCAGCAATGCTACAAAAAGGAAGGTAATTAAATACATACATGGGCGACTTTCAATAATGAGACATCCGACCTTTTAAAAGATGTCTCACCAATTACTGCACCTCACAAATACCTCGGGGGGGAAAAATGCTGTGATGTCAAGGAAAATCTAATATTTCATATTATTGTCATGACACCTATAATGAGAGAAAGTCCTCCATGGTGAAATCAGACCAATTATTATTGATTTAGTTTTAATGCAGCCTTTGAATAATCCAATCATCCACTTGCAATAAACACACACAGAAGCTAAACATTGTTTGCTGAACTTTTCTGAAAAACCACATCCGTGCTAATCCTGCATGTATTTATTCACCAGTGCAGAGACGTGGCTGCAGAATATTAATGTCATTCAGCGACACAATCAAATTGTTGAGTTGGACAATGGGGACACAACAGGGAATCGGGCGGCGGCGAGCGCGGCGGTAAACTGCTGTCACGGTGATTCGTCAGGAATACGAGATGACTTCACATAAATACAATAACACTCGTTGTGTCCTGAGGGAAATTGAAGTTGCACAAAGATTTATGCGTATCATGCACAACTGTGGACACTGGTGAAATCCTGAATTGAATAAATATAGATTGCATTCGCAGGAAGCCGGGGTTGATTTACTCAAAGCAGATGAGAGCATAAGAGCACATTTCATTTCGATGCAAGACGCATTTACAGTTATTATTTTAACGGTTATTACTTGTTGCGTTAGTCTTAATGGACGAGGACTAAATAAGCAGTTCCACTCATCATTGTCTCCACTCTCTGATGATTACTTGGCAATAAAACCATAAAACAATGAAGCACAAGCACATGTCAATATCATGTTTTCAGCTGCAGTGAGTCTGTAAGTGACAAACAACCCTTGAGGTGAAACTCTTAACCCTGATCCAGTGAACTACCTGTGACTCTCACATTTACACGAGTTACAGAATATGATCAGTATTTGTCAGGGCCGTTATGGCGGCTGCAACAAAGATGGACGATGCCTCGCCACTATTCAGAAATGAAGCCAAACGTCGAACAGATGTGATTAAAACTCCCTAATATGACAGAATCCATCTTTGCAAAATGTTTATTTGATGTGGGAAAAAGTCATACTTTGGCAGCGGCTGCATCCCTCGCACACGTTTGGGTTGTGTAGTTCACAGCGGCATCAAACCCGCCCCCTTGTCGTCCACACACCGGTATTCAATGTCAGCCTCAATTCCCAT
Organism: Hippoglossus hippoglossus; assembly: GCF_009819705.1. Taxonomy (NCBI): domain Eukaryota; kingdom Metazoa; phylum Chordata; class Actinopteri; order Pleuronectiformes; family Pleuronectidae; genus Hippoglossus; species Hippoglossus hippoglossus. The sequence goes on from NC_047155.1 coordinate 2,344,365, forward strand.
TACCATTAGTCCTGAGGTCGATTATAATTGGCGGTGTACAGAGTCGTGTCGTAACCGACTCCGGCGCCGCGTAATACTGATGCAACATGTGGCTTTCGGTGTGTGTGTGTCTGTGTGCGTGATGTGAACGTGCGTGACTGAACTGCAGAAAAGTCAAACGTTGAAGGAATCGTATCTGATATTATCTTTGTCATCGACCTACACACACACAGACACACACACACACACACACACACACACACCAACACACACTGCTCTTTACAACCCATCCTCCTCCTATTTTCCCATCATCATCACCAAGTGCTGCCTGCTCGCTGCTCAGTGACTCACTTTGCTCTGTGGATTTGCAACAGATTGAGTCAGGCGGTGAAAAGAAATAAGAAAAAAACTCGGGGATGTTTGTTGGGGGAATATCTGGTGATGATGTGGCATTTTAAGGACAAGGCACCAGTCGGCAAACGGATGAAGTGCTGCTCGTGCCGTAGAGCGAGGGGTCGACTTCATCTGCAGCCGACAGAGAAATATCGAGGGACGGGAGCTGGGAGACGGAGAGCAAAAGAGAAATAGACTAAATAAATAAAACCCAAGAGAGGAGGAGAGGATAAAAAAAAACCAAGGGAGACAGAGAATGACAGAGCAGAGCTGAGGAAAAGCACCGATCCGGCTCGGAGACTGACTCGGGCTCAAGGATTTCTTGGGGAGCGTTGTGTGTGCAGGCGTACCTGCCTCGCTCGCTGCCAGACAGACCTTGTAGGAAATTGTTGCCTTATGCTAAGTTCGCCCTTCCAGCTCTGCCATGAATTCTCCATCTGCTCCTCGCGGCGATGCAACAAAATGCTCGCTTGTCCCCGTGTAAATCTTGACCGGGTCGTAAAGAAGTCACCCCGGCGGTGCATCTGGGGAAGGAGAGGGAGAAAGAGTGACGGGTTGAAAGGAGTGAGCAAAGACAGAGGAAAACAGATTTAAGGAAAAGCAAGTGTGTGCAGAAGGAATGAAGGGAGACGGAACAGCACAGAAGAGTGAGACGATGGGTTCACTCGTAATGTTGTGTTTGGTTTCTACCTCCAGTTCGATGCCGGGTCAACTGGGCTGTTCCAACGCTCCCAACCCAGAAGCAAATAGACTTTAGAAGACTACAGCAATTAATAACTTAAACATAACATAATCAAATCAAATCGCTGCCTTTCAGAAAACGTTGTGGGACAGAAGCTCTCAACCTAATGGATTCATGAGGTCGATATTTATTTTTAGAAGAATCAATTTGGACCTTAAGTTTTAGCTCCTGTTCATTTATTCGTTTGTTGGTTGGTTAGTTTTTTGTTAGTTAGTCCACAGAATTACACAAAAAAACTAATAAACAGATACTCAGACCTGTCTGAAGAATGGGGGGGGGGGGGGAGGAGGAGGAGGAGGAGGAGGGGGGGAGGCAGAGCCAAAGAAAATGGCTGATCCAGCACTTCTTTGTCACTTCCCTCAGAATTGTGAGAAAGGACTTTTTTCAACTTTTTCCCCCCAGAGATCTTGATTTGAAAGAATCTGGCATATTTAGTGGACTGTGGTCTGGTGCAGGTTGAGTTTAAGAAGACTTGGCGTAGGCATGTGAGTCCCGTTTTAATTATTTAGAACTAACTTATTACTAACTCATAAAGCTCGGAGCAGCTGAGAACCAGTGACGGTATTTCACATTATCATCGTGCTCTGAGTCCGCGGCGCTGACGAGGTGTCAATCAGCCTCGGGCGAGGTGCGAGTTTAATTCTGAGTAACATCATAGAAAAATATCACGAAAATTGTACAACAATGGTTTTACTTTTCAATATTACACACACACTAACACACACACACACACATGTCAGTGTTAACACCCCCCCACCTACAACAGGCTCCATAGAGACCATGAAAGAGCATTTAAGTCGTTTTAGTTCTTTAAAGCTCTGAAGTACTTAGTGAAGCGAGTTCTGATGACCTTAAAATTAATGTCAGCATTAATGGTATCCATTTGTTACTGTGTGTGTGTGTGTGTGTGTGTGTGTGTGTGTGTGTGTGTGTGTGTGTGTGTGTGTGTGAGAGAGAGGTTTAGAGGAAAGTATTAGCATTGTCCTTTATTGTTTACTGAGGATATTTTAATCCATCATCGTCTGACCCCCCCCCCACACGCACAATAAAACAGACACACAAGCACACATCCGGAAAAGCAGCACAGACACACGCAAACACACAATGATACACAGGTGGGTTGTTACATACACAAACACACAAAATATTCAGAAACACAATCAAAGGTACATTAAAAAAAAAAAAAGGACACACACACACACACACACACACACACACACACACACACACACACAGGGACTCACAGAGCGCTGTGGCAGCATCGTTCAGATTAGTAATCCTGTTAAACACACTCAGCCATGCTAACGTTTAATCCCCAGAGGATGAACCACACAGCTGCTGACAAACAACTGAAAACCTTCACATTAACACACTCGTACACAGAACCAGCAAACACACACACACACACACACACACACACACACACACACACACACACACACACACCATGCAATGTGAAGATGTGCACGTGTGCTTTAGAAAATGATTCACCCACAAACACACACACACACCAAACCGCAGCAGATATATGAGTCACACAACTGTGTTAATGTTAACCTTATTTTAGAATTTACTTTCCACTCAAATACATTTAGAAAACAATGAAGTCGCTCAAACACGCACACACACACACACACACACACGCGCACACACACACACACACACACACACACACACACACACACACACACACACACACACACACACACACACACACACACACACACACACACACACACACACACACACACACACACACACACACACACACACACACACACACAGTAGCAGTGTTTAATATACCGTCATGGCTGCTGTGGTGCGTTGGTGGTTAGGAAAGTCAATCTTCTCTCCATTTGGATGAGATTAGGATTTTAATATCTCTGGTTTTACCCATAATTCCTCCCTGATAATTGTATCATGCTCTACGAGTCGGGGGAATAATAATAAAAAAAAACAACAACGCTGTTACTCTCTTTCTGTTCCGCATTGAGATACAAGACATTCAAACACAGTGTTTTATTTTAAATACTGTAAACATTGAGGGTTTGTGTAGAGTAATCGTGATCCTGCTCAGTAAAGCTGCCACCTTGAATACATGCGATGTAAGGATTTTTAAATCAAAGTACGTCGTAAGTATATTTTATTGATAAGAAAACAGTATTTTGATTGGAATTAATACAGTTTTATTAAATGTCATCAACGACAGCTTTAGCAACAGCGTCGGATGCAGCCGGTCAATTTGCAGCCACAGAAAACTTTGCAACATGTGCACGTAGGTGATGGGTTTTTTTTGCCCACAAGCTGAAATCAATATCCTTTGTCTGCCTCGACCACCTCCAGGGATAACGGGGGGGGGGGGGGGGGGGGGGGTCCCCAAGTCTCATGGCACTGTAATGTGGGGGAGGGGGGGGGGGGGTTGGATACTGAGAAGTCTGAGAACTTTGCTCTATCCATCACCGTCAAGTATAATTAAATAACATGAATCAAAGTTGAGGTAAGGTACGGTTTATTTCTGTCCATTAGTCGAGCTGAACCAATAGAAATACCTGAATAAAGACATCAGGGGTTCGAGCTCAGTTCGTCTCTGCTTTGCTGTCCCTCAGTGTCCATTAGCAAGCCGGGGTATCGAACGCACGACACAAACTTAATGCGTCTCCACGTTGTTATGTCGGCATTTGATCACTTTATTTTCTCATCGTCGAGGTGCGTCGCTGCACGACACGTCGTACGGCTGCGTGTTTATGTTCCCCTGATATATCCGCCAGTAGCTGTGTTGTTGTCCACACAGTATTCCCCCGGTGGACAGCCCATCACTGCGGAGGCCAAGTGGCTGTGAATTCAGACATGTACAGAGACAGGTGGAGCAGTTTTACTTCTCCGATCGATGGTTTCACGTGTCTCTCTCCGGGGACAACTTTACAGGGAAAGAGACATTTAAAGAGCCTCTTCTGGCCGTTACCACACAGACCCGCCCTCCCTCACATCATGTGCAGTGGTTTGTTACCGCAAGGATTCATGGATAGAAGTAAATATTAGGATTTGGTATTTTAGAAAAAAGTACATTTAAGAAAGCATATTGATTTTTTGAGAAAACAAATTGATCCTTCGCCCTCGTTATGTTTAACGCTGGAGAGCAGGACTTTTACATATAAACGAATCTCTGTAACATTCAGTTCACCCACGGCTGTCGACCATTCAGCACCAGGTTAACATCGCACTTTATATATCGCACTATGCTGGACTTTTAAAATCTGTGGAAGCAAACGTAGCGATGCAACCACACACTGATTATAGTGATGGACAGCATGACGCCCGAACAGGGAGGAGCTGCGGGCCGAACAAAGATGGAGTAGCTTGTTGTTTACAGTGTTTACAGAGGGAAGGATTACATTTTGAAAAAGAAATTGATCAAAGGCCAAAGAGTAAGAAGCATCGTCAAAGATAATTCCTCTTCCTGCCAGAAGAGGGAGATTAGAGTCCCACACTGCAGAGCTAAGATTTTTTTTTTTTTAAACTCACTCGTTTAGATTTTGCTTTCCACCTTTTTGGTTTAGTTGCTGAGGGAAAGTGTCAATGAAGACGTTTTCATCCTGTGATGAATGAAGAGCAATGGGATCAGGTTATTTTCAGTTTGAGTTATTGATGGAGAACTTTCTGTAATGACGTCCAAACATTTCAAGGTTTGATGTGTTCTCGACGTTTCTCAACACAACCCACTGGATGACTGGCAGCTCGCTGACACTGGAGTTTTGCTCAGTGCGTATTTAACGGAGACGTAAAATGAATTGAAACTCGTGGAGTCTTCAACATCTGCATCTTTTTACTCCAAACACTGAAAAAATACCTTGAGACTCAGTTAAAACACATTTAAATCTACATATGTCGATACGGCTTATTCTCTCAGGGTTGCAGGAGTTGCCACAGCCAACAGCAGCGTATTGCAGCGCGGACAAATAGAGACAAATAACCCATTTACATTATATTTGATTAGTTATTTAAATCCCCGTCACTCTGTTCGATCCCCCGAGTCATTTTTCCGGTGGATAAAAACAACTCTGAGCTTTAGTTATTGTCAAATTCCGAGGACCATTCGTGATTGTTGCAAGACCGTTGTTGAAATGTCCATTTAATAAAAGCTCCGGACGAGTCCCGTGGTGAAGTGTGTTGTGCAGCGAGAGGCCGTCCCAGTGTCTGACGGGTGCCAACAACATAATATCCACAACACCTGCCAGGAGCGGCGGCTCGGCAGCAAGATGGATCCATAAATTCTGCATATTCACGGGCCACCTGTTACCATGACGCTGACGGTACAATAACAAACGAGGCCGCGGCGCCCTCCGTATTGTGTCCCCACCGGTCGTCAATCAATCCTGTTTTGCTGTGCCGACCCCCCCCACACCTCCCCTAACGGACTCAGCTGCATTAGATCACCTCTCCACCGCCCCGGTCAGAACCCCGTCAGGGTTTCAGGCTGATTGGCCGAGTGGCTCCCAAACCGGCCAATCACAGTGTTAAATGGAGCTGAACCCGTTGCCAGATGGTGTTCCTCACTGTTACATCATGAACCGCTGAACCCAATCAGCACGTGGGCCGGTGGAGTGTGAACAAATGGGGTCACGGTGTAATGTGTCAGGTGATACACACTGCGGATCACTCAGGAGGGGAATTGAAGTTTAATACAGCTGTGGGGCGATTACCAGGGCGCGCACACCGCAGGGGAACGTGTGAACTCGTCTCCACACGACCGCTCGAGGCTTTTGAGTCACTGTACTGTGCTCGACACACACACACACACACACACAAGCTGAGATACACACTTCTACACACCTCTGCTGATTGCAGGGTCACAGGCCAATCAGGAAGTGGCCGGAGGTTATTTCCTTCAAGGTGTTAAAACAGCGGGCTGCACACTTATGCAAATCACACCTGATTGAGTCAAAATACATCGGTCAAGCAAACATGTAGCAGGAAGCAAGTGAAGCTTTTGTTTGAAATGTGAAATAAATATCTGCAGATGGATTATAGTGATGAGTGGAAGTACAAGAAGCAGAAGTGAAAATATACGAAAGATTGTCCGAATCTGCTTTCTTGAGCCGTCTCCCATCCTTTCACTAAGTTGAGTTTAAATCCTGCAAACAGACAAATGGGCCGTTGTGAGAACATCACCTCTCTGGTGGAGGTTGTATTATCTTCATGTAAGGGGTCTGTGGCGTAGGGGTTAGAGCGGGTCGTCCACCGAGCAGAATGCTGGTGATGAATGTTGGTACGATGACTGCTGTGCACCAGTTTGTCCACCATATATCAAGTGCTGCTCGGGCAGTCTAACAAACCCTGTCCATCCCCAGGAGTTGTTTGGGTTTGAGAAAAGATTCAAGCGCTCCTCTTTATTTAGCCCGACCACGTTCCTCACATCCATTCTCACGACACCTTCCCCTGTTCTCGTCCGAGCTGAAGTGGACTTGAAGATAATCCAGTGTGTGTGGAGCGGATCGGTGCCAAGAGAGAGGCCATGGATGCAAATACGTGTTTGTGACTGCAGCTGTATTTGTTCACCTTAGAGCATCATCATCGTCGTCGTCTTCTTACAGATTTTGCGGCGTCTCTTGCAGCTTCCAATAGTGAAGTCCATCGTCAAAATGTCCACTTGTCATCTCGTTCCCATCGAAGACCTGCAGGGAGAAAAGGCTGTGAAGAGTGACAGATGTGTTTTTCTGTCTGTGATCGTGTTTCAAAGACGCTGAACGTGTTGTCATTGAAGGCATTGAGGGTTTTTAAAGGAACGTCTCGTGGCTGCCGTCACCGTGGCAGCTATTACAAAGCATGCCAAGGTTAGGTGCTTAAGCCTTTATCTCAGTGGATTCCACTACCAACCTTGTGTTGTTATTGCAGAGGGGGCGAAGACGAGCGAGACAGGGGATTAGACTGAACTCCCACGCAGCAGTATCACTATATTAATCGGCCGCCTTTGTCTGTCAAGGTTAGAACAAGACGCCGCGTGTCTGTGAGGGAACAGGTGCATTCATGTGCAGGGTCCCAGGGTCTTTCTCTTTTTCTGTAATTCATCTTCTTCCACTCTTTCCCCCTGTTTCTACTTTTCTCTTCACCATCCCCACATCTCGCCATCTCCATCTTTCTTTCCTTCAAAACGATTCCCTACATCCCACATCTCTCTGTGTGTCCTGCTAATTTATTCATTTTATTTTTTCATCTCTGGCCTTCATCACCATCGTCTTTCTGTTTCTCTCGTTGGGTTGTGGAGCCTCCGACAAACGGCGGCAGGTTTGGTTTAATAGTTCAGTTCATCTTCTTCGTCCCTTTTGGGTCCAATAGAGCAGAGTCTCTCTGAGAGGTGAGGGTGTACGTTGGAGTGGAGCCAGTGTTTGATGGACACAACATGTCACCTGAACACGCAGGTATCTAGTGGAGATTGTAGTTTGGTCGATTGATGTCAAAGTGTGAAAGAACTTTAACGGAAGATTCCGGGGAAACGGCTCATTCTTTAGTTTTCCTCTTTTCTGAAGCCCAATGAAAGAATCTGCCAGTTGAACATCTGTGTTTAAAAATGACAAAGTAGCATAGACGGTATCTAAAGATGGCTGACGCGTCTACACTCATGGTGCACCGTCCAGACATGAAGCCGAAATGTACCAGATCCGAACGTGTCCATCTTTGGAGCCGGAGATTGCGAAAGCAGGAGACTGATCCGTGGTGTCGATGTCCCGCCCGTTAACGTCCACTTGACCTAATCGTGCCATTTCAGCCTGATTCTTTCCCGTCAAATAACTAATTAAAAACATATTTTGTGTGATAAGAAGAACCTAAAATGTCAGAAACCGTCTTTGAGAAACATTTATCTAACGTCTACTGTTGAGTTTTGAGTCGTCCATCGTCTGTTAATCTTTTTGTATATAAACAATCAAGTAAATTACCTCTTCAGTATATTTTAGCATTTATTAGATAACCTGCAGCTCGCCTGCTTATCATCTTGTTCTCAACGTTTTTTTATTGATTGAAACTGTGGAATTCTGGGAAAAAAATATCCAGATCCAGACGTCGAAAGAAAATCTTCAGGAAAAAAAAGATAAATCTGTGAAAACTCATTTAGTGCATTTTCAACAAAAACCACCTGCGACTACAAACACTAAGAGTCAGAGGAGCTGAGTCACAGCTGCTGTGAGACCCACAAAGGGAAAATCAAGATGTCCTCCAGACTTACGAGACCTGACTCATGTTCGACCAAGAGTTTGTCCTGTTTGTGCCTTTTCTTCTGAATTTCATCGAGTTACAGTTGTTGAAACACAAAATCCAACTTCAGACCAACGTTGCACCTGCAGACACAAACGTGAGAAACACAACACGAAGCTGAAAAGGTTCCTCCGTGGTTTGGTTCCCTGTGATGTCACTTCATGTATCTTTAAATGCATCTAATCTTTAAAATCTGCACAAGTCCAGCTTCAATCTAATGTGAGACAATAAACTATAATACATGTTCGTCACATGGTGCAGAATTCAGTGTTCCAGACCAAACTTGAAGTGAGACAGTAGAAGCAGCACGTGCTCCTCACTCCTCCGTCACCGGCTGCACCTCCTCCCATTCGCCTTCTGGCCTCTTCATCAAACCACACAAATGAAATCAGTGTCTCTCACCTGCAACAACATATATTTCTCTTAAATCCACCACAAGCCTCGTATTCACCTTCCCTGACATTTGTTTTCTTGTGAGAAGAAGTGACTCCGAGCCCGTCCTGCATGTTCACCTGCATGTGAGGAGTTTTAAACCTTGATGTCTCTGTGTGACTTCCTCCGCTGTTTGTCCTTGGGCAGTGTTGAATGTTTGTGACAAACATTCAACACTGCAATCAAGTCTGGAGTCGTTGCAAGAATGTTGTCGCTTTGAAAATGTTGGCACTCTCCCTTCCTTCCTCCTCCTTCTTTACTTTTTATCTCTTTATTCTCTCTTGTGCTAATTGCTTTTGGCTGCAAGATGATTCTCGAAAAAATGCTATACAGTATATATATCTATTTATATATATATATATATATATACACATGTCAATGGTTTCCAGTTGGCTGCTTTAATGTAATTCAGTGTTAACTCACTTTAGAATGTGATATTTGTTAGTTTTTAAGATTTAAACCGGCTCAACACTGACACATCCAAACTGTTTTAGTTCCAAAATGAAATATCCACATTTAAAAGTGTTTTCAAAAGAGAAACCATATTTAATATCGAAGCTGTTGTACTTTTTCGAGAAACTGAATCCTGAATTCTGTTACCGCCCCTTTGAAATAACAGTTTTGAACAAACCCCCCTCCTCTGTGTTTCCCAGTATATCCCAGTAATTTGTTTGTTGTGTTGTTTTTTTGCATGCCAGTAATATGTCATCCTCCTCTGCACATCACTACATGACGTGTGTAGGTTGTGTTTGGCTGCACATGGATGAATTGTTTAGTTTATCTTCACCTTGGGATAAAAATGTTGGTTGTGGCTAACGCACGTTTTGTGTGTGTGTGTGTGTGAGAGAGTGTGTGTGTTTTCCATGGATGCATGACTCCTTGATTGTACTTGTGTGTCTGTCAATGTTTTCTGTGCACGGACATGTGTGCTCATTTGTAATTGTATGTAACTTTGCTCTTTGTGAGTTGTTGCCTATACCAACGTGACTATGTTGCATACCTGTATGTGTGTGTGTGTGCGTGTCTGTGTGTGTGTAGGTGCGTCCACTCAGGACTCGGATGCCATGGAGCCGGAGAAGCAGGTGGACAGCACAGTGAAAATGGCCGGAGTGATCGCAGGGATCCTCATGTTCATCATCATCCTGCTCGGCGTCGTCCTCACCTTCAAACGCAGGTAGGTGACGATCAGGAGGGGGCGACGACTTACAGCTGCTGCACGGAGCATTTCAACTGTGACAATAATAATAATAATAATAATATTCTTATGTATAAATAATCTCCTCTGCAATTCCCTCAAGTCATAGACACGACAGATTCTAGCCTCTGTCCTGACATTAGTAGCTTCAGCATGAGACAGAGGCTACCAGTCGCTGTAATGGTGATTGTGTGGATTTATAAAAATGTTTTATTGATAAAATACTAGATTCAGCATCTTTAAGTCATGTGACCGAGTAGATTGACAGAGAGCGATCGTCCTCACGTTAGCTCAAAGTGTCCTCGTGCAAGTAGGAATATTAATATGTATGGACTGACTGACTTTTAAATACATAATTCTAAATTCACGAGCAGGGGAGAAAGTTAATGTGGTTTCAGTGAAAGGTTGAATAAGAAAGATTGAATCAGCATTAACATCTTTGATTCACTCAGTTTCAGTGTCAGTCAACAAAAGTCTTTCTGTAGAAATCAGCTTTTATCAGCTTTTGGTTGATTGTTTTGCGACAAAAGGCCCAAAATCCTTAATTCATCTCTAAAGGCAAAAATAAAGAGAATAATGTGTTGAGTCTGGTGATGTTCTTAATCCTCTCTAACCCTTAAAGGCAAAATAAATCATAATCATAAACAGTAGAGGTGCCCAGAGATTAGATCAGTGGAAAGTAGATTTACTTCCTGTGCCTTTGTTTACATGCACACTTGCCACCATCACCTGCCTTTCTTTCCTTCACTGTATTTCTCTGCATCGCTCCATCCGTCCTCTCATCTCTCACCACCCCACTCACGTGTTGCTGATACATTTTGTTATAGGACTCACATTTTTATTTATCTAATATTAAGGTATTTATTTCAGTTTCTTTCGAATCACACTCAAAACGTACACTTCACTTTGCTCACGGTACAAAAACAAAATCTGCAGCTTGTGTCGCTCCGACAACTACAAACCATCGAAGTAAATGTACTGGACAAGTAGAAGATGTTAGTAATTGAAGCACATATACTCTGCAGATACAGTTAATACTCTATAAATGATCTAAGCTCATGGTCTAAAGGTGAAGGTGTATTAAGGGGGTGGAAAGAAAGAAGTTGTTGCGTCAGGTGCATGTTTCAAAAGTTCTGTACGTAGTTTTTTAATCGTCAATCACAGCGCCACCTCCTGTTTCCTTTAATACAGATAAATGATGAAAAGGTAAATGGACTGTATCTGTGTAGAACATTTTACAACACTTTACAGTACAAGTCACATTCATACAGCTCTTCTATTAGCAGCACTTCTTTCTGAGGTATCACCACCGACCTTCTGGTTAGTCCACAACCCTCTGTACCTCCTGAGAAGCAGAGATGAGTCCCTCAGTCTCCTGCAGGGGAAGCTGATTCCGTTCGTGCAGGAGCAGATCATCTCTGTGGGTCACACACACTTTGTGAACTCGGACATTTCTACCCTCTAAATAATCCATTCAGACTTTACACCAGGTTGTTGTTGGTGAAAATCCCTTTTCAACTAACTCAAGATAGAAACGCTCCGACATCATTTTAAGAACAACACCTCAGAGGGGTTTAAGTGCTACACACACAGCATGGGCACCGGACAGGGAATCGACAACTGCATTGGCCTGAACCTGGTAAAGTCCGTCGGGTCGCGCCCGGCACCACTTTGCAAGATAGAGCCCTGAGCTCGTACACGGCATGAAACCACGCAGGCAGTTAAACAGGGAAGGCAACCGGCAGATACTTTGTCCAAATAACAACATTACGTCCGTTTCCAGAGAGCACGAGAGGCCGGGGAGTCACAGAGGGCAGGGAGTCAGAGGGCGGGGAGTCAGAGGGCAATGCAAATCAGAGGCTAATAAAGGAATAGCCCAAACATCTAGAGGATAAAAGTCTATCGGAGCCAGAGGAGGAAAATACCAGGACTAACGAGAAAGGTAGAGGAGGGGGGGGGGGAGCAGGGAGGGAATACAGCAGAGAGGCCAGATGGAAAGGTATAAATACAAAACTGCAGAGAGGAAGAAAATGTATGAGCGTTAAAAACTATGAAAACAAGGCAGCCCTTATTAACCCGGGGGTCAAGAGAATATGCTAATCATATGCTAACCAGGCTAACAGGGCATAATATACATAAAAAGGCCAATTAGAGGGCAAACACCACCACAGTGAACGGAGGGAGGGAGCGGTGGTGCAGCGGGAGGGGGGAGGGGAAAGAGGAAGGAGTTGAGATGCTGCTCAGATGTTGTCATGAACCCAGGCTAACCCAGGCTAACCCATCTAACCCAGGTCATCAGTGAAGGTCAAAGCTCATGCACAAGTCCAATGGAGCCAGATCCTTGAGTAGAGAGTAATAGAAAAAGGGAAAAAGTTGCATTATTGCGAGTGCCAGAGACTTGGAGACGGAAAAACAAATTGTTAAATGAAGTGCAGACGGACAGATGGGGACAGTGGCAGGTTGACAATATCATAGACCGTCTTCTCAGGTCATCTATTTTTCATTCCGCACACTTTATCCCGCTGTCCGAGTGCTCGGGGGAAAAGTGTTTTCTCTTAATCGAGAGTGTTTAACATGCCTCTCAGAGCCCATCAATTATTCTGGGACAAAACTTTGTTGGGAGGCGAGCACGCACAACTGTCCAATTAATCTTTCAGGGCGGCGTTACACATGTTCCAAATGGACTTTGTTTCGTCGCTGATAATGTAAAAGTGAACAGCGCCGGACACGACTGAAGTCTTAATGGGGATTCTGTGTTTCCGCAGCCAGGTGGCCCCGGGGGCTCGAAGAAGCAGCACCGGAAGACACACTTTTCATAAAAGGTTGAGAGGAGATCGGATGAATAATGAATATTTCTGAAGCTCCCAAAACATTTTTCTTCCTATTTTCTGTGCGATGCCGGAGAAGCAGACTAAGTGATTGAGGAAAGGTGACGTCTCTCTGCAAATACCGACTGAAGGAGGAATGTGTTTCTTTATTCTTTTCACCCCCTCTTTCCTTTCATGCGCGCTCTTTAAAGTTCTGACCCTGGAGACGTCTTCTTTCTTTGTGATTGTGATTCATCAGATGCTTTTATACAGCGTGTGTCTTCTGGTCAGGCTTCTTAATACTTTAAATAAAAACAAATGAAATAATCAGGTCAAAGGAAAGAGCACGCAGCGGAAGATAGGCAGGTGAATATACAAAGCAATGATTACATTATGATAAAATGTGATTCTGCGTTTGTACCAGTTGTATTCTGGTGTTGAAGATGCGTCTGAATTATTAATATCTCCCCACCAGGGCTCCGGTTGCATTTAAAAGGCCGTGAACGAAGCTGGATCAGTCCGTTAAGTGATCTATATGTGTCTGTGGTTATTCATAGTGTGCATGGGCATCGACAGCTACTTACATCGACACCCATTTAAAAGAATTGATGCGGGTCTGTCGATTCAGTTCAGCTGCTGACAGGGATTTATTTGTATTTATTTTTAAAAATGCAGCCTCTCTGCTTGTTTGACCAGTCCCCACCTCAGTAGTTCCTGGGTCAGGGATCAGTATCACCCTCTAACCTGGGACTGATGTTGGATCAGGGAGCGGCGCCGAGAAAACAAACATCGACTGAATAACATCGAGAGTTAAAGGAAAGAGACAGAAAAGGAAACGATCCACAAGAGCTGAGGATGGACGTCAATTTAGTCCAGGAGAACCAGATTCGTCCATCAGACACTAATTACAGTTCATTATTTAAGAATTTAAATGACTTGATACTTTCACTCAGGGGACGTGGTGAAATTAACTGAGATATTTGTATTTTAGTTCTTTCTGTGAAGAAAAGATTACGACATTCAAACGACACAACAATGATCTGTTCATATGCAAACTTGTGCAACATCACAGTCGAAGATGTGAAAGAAAACACACAAAGAGGAATTTAAACACACACAGAGCTGCAGATCTGAAGTTTCTCATCTTCTCATAGCTGTGGAGTTTATTTTAGTGGAAAGTCTAGTGTGTGTTGTGTTTGTGCGTGTGTGTGTGCAAACGTGTGAAAGTGCACAACGTGTGTCAATATGCACTGTGTGTACATGTGTATCTTTCTGCTGAGCAGTGATTGTTCACTTGTTAGCTTGTGTGCATGTGGCACATGTGACTGGATATAAAATATGTCACCGACGTTGGTGCCATATCACCATCTGTGTGTGTGTGTTAGTGTGTGTGTCTGTGTGTGTTTGTGTGATGCTGTGGATTGTTACACACACACACAGACGAGTCCGTGGACAGAGATGGTTGCAAACGCTCGTTGCACAGATCACAATATTTCACTTGTATTGTGTCTTTAATAAAATCAACATTACCAACATTACCGGACATGAATTTCTCTGTAGGTTATATTGTTTTCCCAGAATTACCAGAGATTAAAATCCACCTCAGTGCCTTTAGGATTATAGGACGAGTCTTTTCTTGCTTTAACACAGGTCGACATGCTCATTCTTTTTCATCTGCACATCAATACATCCGATATTGTTTTTGTCCTTCAAACATCCAGTCACGTTCCTTCAGATCATCCCAACCAGTAAATAAAAGCTTTACTAAATTAATAGTCATAGTTTGTCTCTGCCAGTAAATTGGCAAAAAGCTAAATGTGTCACTTAGATTTAAGAAAGATCTATTAAACCGGAGACTATTAACTTTAGTATTTCTTAAATCTTAAAACCACTAGGCTGCAAAATAAATAAATACTGATTCTTCTTTCTGTCTAGAGACGGATTCAGATTAACTTTCTCTGCACGATGTCCTGTCCTCGCTGCTCTTTACGTCCTCTGACTGATACAAGCCAATGTTTCCCTGCGTCTCCTGACTCGTACTCTCACAGCTACTCCCCCCCCATACATGCAAAAACAGGGATTGTGAAAAGAAACATCGGCGACTGGGATCACAAATGTTTCACCATTTCACCGAATCAGTAGAAAATGACATTAAAGCTGCTGCAGGTCAACGTTTTTTCCTTTTCTTTGCTCAGTGTCCGACAGCTCAATCCGAAACGACCTCTCTGACTCGAGTCTCACCCCCCCCTTTTTTATGTCTCTCTCTCTCTACCTTCCTGCTTCCTGTCTCTGGCTCCACCCCTTCCTGTCCCGCCCTGCCTTGCCCTTGCTCCGATAGAGAGATTCACACGTGGAGAACTCTGAGCGTGGGGTATTGTATGTTTACTTCTAGACATCAACACATCCACTCCGTCCCTCTCATCTCGCCGCTTCCTGGCTTGGACCCGGTTTTTTTTCCAAATGCATCTTGTGACCTCAGCTACACCCGGGAAAAAAAAAAAAAGTTGTGTTTAAGAGTTAAATTCCAAAGAAATATTCCAACATATTAAATAAATATTCACTACAACATTAGATTTGAGTCTTTCTCAGACGCATCGTATCAGCGTTTGTTTGCTGATATGAAAACTTTAATTTTACAGAATGGACAATGTAGAACAGATGAGAATTTATGTTTATTTTCTTAATTCAATTTCTATATATTTGGTCATTTGTGTGTTTTTCTATATATTTATTATACGTTTATGGTTAAACTGTAAAGATAAAGCCTCAGTTACATTCATTAATTATAAAGGTTTAATTAAAATAAATTTTTTGATATAAATATTGTCGGATTTATCCCAATATCGTTATTATCAACAAACATCCAGTAGAACCAGTAATTAAATAGATTATTCAGACAGCAATTATTGTCATTTGAAGAAATTTGAAAGTTTATGTGAAGAAACAAGAAACAAAAAACGAATTCTGGAATAAAAACTTAGTTTTAGCTTGAGCACAGTTTCTTCATGTAGCAGGGAGAAGTGCTGACGCTGTGCAGACTCACGTTGTAATTGTTACCAAATCCTCAAAATTGGTTCAAAAGCACCACAGGATGTGTCGTCGTGAGCGACACTCAAAGGACGTGTGGCGCCCAAAATAACTTTAAGAGTGTGAAATTTGAATCTCTGCGGCACACGGACATAAATGTCGTTTAAAAAGTCAATTTAATCTTTTCTTTTCCTTTTCAAAATCCACTTCTTTGAGTTTATTCTGTCAGTAAAAACTTTCACAAAACCATTCCGGTGTAAATCAGATGCTTGAGGTCATAATTAGTTTGGTAATATAAGATGCTTTTGGTAAAACCTCTATATCGTATTTGCTCATCTGTGCATTTCCCTCATTATCGCACATCATCTGTGATCAGTGATTTTTTTTTTCTTTATGTCATGTGGAAAATGTGCACGTTTTGAAACAAGTGTCACGAATTCATCGCCTCTTCATTATTACGGTGAAAGAATGTTTTTCTATCCATTACTTTCTGATGCATTGTCAGTGATTCCAGTTTGTGGTCTGTGGATTCCGTACGTGCACGTCACTCAAGGATGTTGAAGCTTCTGCTGCCCAAGTTTTCCACGATCGATTTTCCATATCTCTCGCCACTAAAAGCAACGAATCATGCAGGATCTTCAGAAGTGAAGATCCGGTGTTAGAAAATAAAGGTTAAATAACTAGTGGAACTTTGTAGGTTATAGAAATGACGTGTTTGGCTTCGACAAATAAAAACCAAGGTGGGTGATTAAGAAGGAGTTACGTGGTAATGTCTCACCAAAGGAAATGTGAAGCTTCACAAATATCTCCACCCACGCTGTTCTGGGCTCGAACACAATCCGCTCTGTGCCCATCACGGCCGCTGCCGCTTTGGTGTCACGTTATTTTTAATAAAAGCCCCGAGTCTTCATAAAGCTTCATACACCTCTGTAATTCAACGCTTGTTTATCCAGAGGCCTTGATTAGGAAATTAGACGTGAGCCGAACTTTCTGAAATGTTACAGGAACTCAAGGTGATTTTAATATATTCTTCTTCACTTTATTGAAATATGTGCGTTTTCCCAGAGAGGAATTTAGTTGTGATTGTGTTACAGCGTCATAAAAGGGTGTGTTGGTCTTTGACTTCGTTACCATGGTCACCGATTTTCCGACTATTGACCTTATTCTGAATAAGACATTATTTAAATATTACATGATTTATTTCAGACGTTATTTGATGTTCACCTGAGTAGCTCAAAGAACAAACCTCTTTCTAATTCTGCGAAAGATGCAACTCCTTTTTTTATTTTTCCATATTGTTCACAGTCGGATCGCGTGTTAGTTGTTTGTTGATGTCGATTAGAGCGGCATGTGATGAAGATGGATTCATGTCTACATACTAAAGTCAGAATATTCCACATATCTCAGGTTTAGCTAATCAGAATATGCTGTTTCCATGGCAGCGTTTTAAACACAGTCGTTGTGAAAGGGTTGAATTGTAAATTTCCCCAGATTCAAATCCCACTTTTCCCCAAAACTCTTTCGGTCAAGTTAAAAGTCGACGGTTACAAACATCATCTTAACCGCCATTAATGAGATCATAGTTAATTGCTTCATCCGAAGCCGTTAACTCACCTTGAGTCTCTTCTCGACCTACATTCTCCCTCGATTCATCAGTGAACTATAAGAAAAGCTTGACCTGAACTTTTTCCGTGAGCTCTTAAAAAAAAAACAACCTCCCTGGCCTAAATCGAGTCCAGGAATTGATTATGAAGTTTCCGGCTGCGACAGCGAAGGGACACTTCCTCTTTCCAGACAATCTCCTGAACCCTCACCGGCTCCGTCTGCGACAAACGCATCGAGGTGATTAGTAACTGATGTCAGCCCAGGGAGTGGACGCAGGCTGAATATGGCCGCCTCTCACAAGGCCAAGTGGTCTTAAGTGTTTGTGTGTGTCTGTAGGTGTGTGTGTGTGTGTGTTTGTGTGTGTTTGTGTGCTTGCAGTCAACTGAGACTTTCAGTCTCCAAATTGGGATCTATGCTGCACAGAAACACATTAGAGGGAGCTGAGTGCTTCCATGCTGACAGATGCTAAACTTGTACTTATTCACAGATAATTTGGCAGTCTCACACACACACACAGACACACACACACACACACACACACACACACACACACACACACACAGCTGGACTTGACCCTCGTTCTGCAGATGTGACACATGCTTGAATAATGGACTCTGCTGCTTGCTGAGATAAATGCTTGATGGTCCACTCTCTGCACTGGTATAATGGCTGATGGTTGACCACTTATACCCGGACAAAAATACACACACACACACACACACACACACACACACACACACACACACACACACACACACACACACACACACACACACACACACACACAGATTTACAGATACACATGTCACTCATGTCAACTTGAGAACAGAAACGCTCCGCAGAACAAACTGTCATTTACAATCTGGGTCTTATTTTCCTTTCTGTCCCCGTCTTCATATTGTTAACATTACGATGATAGTGAACATTTTGAGGCTCCAATCTAATCGCTGAATGATGCTCGGCGACACACAGACGTAAACTGCCGACTATTACTGAAAGTAACACAAGCTGTCGGACTGTCGGACCAGCATGTACACAAAACAGCTGCCACACAATGTTGTGGAGCTAAAACTGAAGGTAAAAACCTCCTCTACAATATGAACGAACAATGTTTCCACTTTATAAAACAACAATACGTTTAATAAGCAGATACAACAGAGGTTTTTGTATATTTTGGGGGATTCATGGGTTTAATATTAAGCACAAAATCGTAATTAAATAACAGTTGAATACAAATCGTTGGATTCCACTCGGGGTGTTTCAA
>NC_047155.1:2368056-2385556 GCF_009819705.1 Hippoglossus hippoglossus
CCAAATGAAAGGATGCAATGTTAAACTGCATTTAAAGGAGCCTTAATCAAAATGGGACAAACCAGACAACCAGTCCGGAAATGGAAACTCCAAGTTGGGATCCAGACCCAGTTTCTTGTATCACGAACTCAGCCTGTGAAACTGTCATCACACGTATTATTAAGAAGGAAGCGGTTCTCTCGGCACCATGACTTGTTATTTAACTACCACGTTGTTTTGGTGGTGAAGAGGAAATTTCAGCCGTAATGAATTTCCATTGTTTGCAGGGTCCCTCTCTTAAAGTGTCTCGTCCCGAAAGGTCGATGTAAATCACCGTAATCATCTTCAACCAAGTGGCCATTTTCTGCTGTTAAACCCAGAGGAGCCACGATAGCTGCACACACAGACACACACACACACGCACACACACACACACACACACACACACACACACACACACACACACACACACACACACACACACACACACACACACACACACACACACACACACCGCAGGATACACGTATACCAACAAACCTGCGTAAACACATCCGCTCTCTTGCCCCAAGCTCACCAGCAAATCCCTGCAGAGACTTTCTGAAAACTCCTGAATCTCCAGCTGTCTTCAAAGCATCTGGAAATTTCTTCTAAATCGGCAGCAGAGTTCAAACTGAGCGGAACAGTCATCACATGCCCAGACCTCTTCTTCTTCTTCTTCTTCTTCTTCTTCTTCTTCTTCTTCTTCTTCTTCTTCTTCTTCCTCTTCTTAAAACATCCACCCAGAGGCTGTTTGGCCAGAAATCACTTCTTTAAACGGAGAGATTGACACAATTAGAAGGATGGAAGACATTTTGTTCTGTTCCACACTCGCTGCAATGTTCAATTGAAACAGAAATTAAATATGAACGCGACGGCCATCGCTCCTCCCTTTCAATGCTACGGTTTGTTACCCAGTCACACGGTGTAATATATTATATTTCATCCTTAAATTACCGTGCGTTGCATTGAACAGGAAACTGCCCAACAGGGAAAGTAGGTCCATCACTGTTATTTATTTATACATTCTTACATTAACAAGAACTTGAAAACTGTGTCATGTTAATCACTAGTTTGAAAAAGGTCGGCTGCCTATTGTGACCAAACCTGGACATCAGTAAGTATTAAACTTGTACTTTAATGACCAGTATCCTCTCTATCAGTATACAAGGAGGTGGAATTGACTTTTATTATTAACATTACTTTAATATTTGTACATTTTTTGCTCCGTGTAAGAATAAAAATAAAACGATCAATTTATCAACGGCAGATTTTTAGAAAAGTCTAGAATCCTTCTTGCTCTGGTTTCTAATCCAAACAGAAGCATAGAAGACGAAGTTATTAGCACAGAGCAGCAGCAGCAGTAACACACACTCGCATGTGTACACACACACACACACACACACACACACACACACACACACACACACACACACACACACACACACACACACACACACACACACACACACACACACACACACACACACACACACACACACACACACACACAGCTTTTGCCCCAGGATGTTTACTGTTAGATGAGAGAGGGATTTTTCTCCCTCTCCTTCCATCCCCTATCTCTCTCTCTCTCTTCACCTCCCTCTGTATCCCTCAATCTCTCTCTCCCTCGCTGGGCCTGCCTCTAAATCCTGTGATACGCAGATGAAAGTTTGTTTTGGCTTCGCCTGCAGCCTCCTCCGGAGCGACTGCTGTCATCATCAGGTGACGGACGGCCTGTCTGACTGCAGCGCTGGCTGGGGATGACTCCGGGATGTCGGAGCCGTATCTACCTGCCAGCCGACTGGCTGAGGCCTCTCTCTCCGGAGCACGGGGGTTTAGTGAATCCCTCCATGAGTGAAACGACTGTCGTTCCCCTCGTTTGATTGGACGCCTGGAGGTCGCCCCCCCTCTTGACTTGCCAGGCTTTTGCTAAAATAAATGCAATTCCCCTCTGCATGCATCAGCTTCAAGGAAAAGGAAGCAGTGGGAACCAAACTGTGGTTGTTGACTTCATGGAATGTCGTGTTGCTACACTATATACACACGGATATATTTGTATGATAATTAATGGAACAAATGTAGGTCACTGAAGAACTCCTGACTACTTGGACACATTGGAAATGTCCTGTACGTCCTTGGTCTTCAAATGTTGATAACAGCAATTTAGTCATTAGTAACAACGACGTTTTCCATGTTAATGTGAAGGGCTTGTTTATATCGTTTAGCTTTATGTGGATAACTTAATATATCTGGACTTGGAGAGAACGTTCCTCTGCCAAGGGGAACGCCCTGTCTCGCCATGTTGAAGAAAGTGAAAGACAAATGTATCTGGATCTGCTCCAAAATGTTGTCAAACTCCACCTCTCCACATCATTTCCTGGACGTGGGTTCAGCAGTTTTAAAGAATCCGACTGACAGTCAGTCAAATAAACCAAACGGCAAAGAAAACATAACCTCCTTGGCAGAGTTAAAACTGGTGGGAAGCAAAAAAAAGTTCCCTCAGCACTTCACTTAACTCCCGATTGATTCTGTCTGGGCCACATTCTGAACCGTTTATTCCAAGACTGTTGCCAGAAGCCAACAGATTTAAAACAGTTGCATTGAATCTCATGTAACTTAATTATTAGCAAACATTCACAGCGAATCGTGATATTTTACTAAGAGGTAACTCAATGTTAGATATACATATACATATACATATACATATATATATATATATATAGACATATTGATTAAAGAAAACTGGATCTTTAAGTTCATGGAAACTCTGAATGATGAACTTAGGTAATGCATATCCAGCCCTTGTGAAATGAACCTCTCGACTGCTCCTGACACCTAATGCATCAAATGAGCAACAATTAAAAGGCCGTTATTTTAGCTCCACTACACCCCCCCCCCCCCCCCCCCCCCCCTTTGTCTCACTCCACTTCTTCTCATCCGCTGTCTCTCACACCTTCTCTTAAACTCATCACACGCACAAAACAATCCCAACGCATCCACCGCGCATCGCTCATTATCGACACATCAAGCAACCTGCAATTAACGTCGCCGGGGGGGGCATAAAGTACTCCATGATTTTCCCTGTGGTCGGCGCCCGGCAGGGTAACCTTAGCGCTTTAATGAACTGCCGCCGTGACATTCATTAAAGGAGGATTACGCCGTGCTCATTGTCACTCACAATATGCGCGGAATTTGTCATTTAAACGAGTCCATTAAGAGGATGAATGTGTTCTGCTGGGTGGAGGTGGGAAGAAGAGGAAGAGGAAGAGGAGGAAGAGGAGGGGATGAGAGGGAGAAGCTCTTTCACTTCCTTTGCAAGTCACGAGTGTTTTTCTGTTTCTTTTGTTACCTCCTCCATCCTCCTTCCCTCCATTCCTCTCCCCTCGCCCTTCTCCTCTTCACTCCTCTCGTTCTCCATTCTCTCTCCGTCTCTTCATCTTTTCCCACTTTGCTCTTCTTCTTCTCGTCCTCCTCCTCCTCCTCGCCTGCTGCCCACTTTCTGTCGATGTGCAGCCAGGTAGCCAGGAATAGGCCACTCTGAGCTCCAATCACACAGGAGGTTTCCAGGCTCCTTTAAATTGGTGCGCAACGAGGTTGATGGAAAGAAATGACTGTGGCAGAAACTGCGCTCGGCCATTCCTCCTTATCCGTCTCGCACGTTTCTGTCTCTCTCTCTCTCTCTCTAACATCTTCATTTCACTCTCACTCGAGTTCCACTGGTTGTTGTTTTTATCTCTTTCTCTTTTTAATCTTTCCACCTTTTGCTCTAACTCTGCTTTTGTAATCTCTCTGATCGTCCACTTCTACGTCTCTTGGCTGAAGACGTTAAAAACTCAAGCATGTGTCTGACACACACACACACACACACACACACACACACATTCATTTACAATAATTCCAGTTTAATGCTGTTTTAATATCTTCACAAACACCTGCTGGATTAATAGTAGTTCTGTGTGGACTGTATAGGAATGAGAGGAATCTGAAAATACATGTTGCACATTTGAAAAGCAAACAGAGACGAGACACACACGACATTAACACACACGCACACACATGCATGGATGCAAAAATCCAATGGCAACATTTGGCAGTGATGCAGTAAGTTGTGTTTGTTTTCATGCAGTGAAGAAAGAAACAGACTATCTGCAGGTCAGGGAGATGGACGTGTGTTTAACTTTGCTGATCCAGTCTCATCTCATTCAACCTTTTAGAGCCTGAACTGCTTTTGTATGTTTAAGTCTGATCATTTCAGTTTTTTACAACAATTACCACATATTGTTATGACTATGAAAACTAGAGGGATGTTCAATCTTGCAATGCTTAAGAAAGTGAAAACTTTAATAAGTTGGCAGTGAACGTATAACCTCCCTGGTGGAGAAGCATCCTAGCTACTCTTGGTGCTGTGGTGGCAGAGAACGTATATATTCGGACGTGTAGAAGCCTTAAGAAGTATTTATAAACTGCTCAGTTCAGTTCTTCTGTGTTTAAAGCTCCTCTCAAAGAGCTGAGAACCGTCTCTGAAGACACATGGAACCAGGAAGTTAGATATTACGTTCAACCAGCCGACTCTCTGGGATCGGTGTCACTTATAGAAATGTTCTTCTTCTCAGTCAGACTATCAGTTTCTCACTGTAGTGACTCATCCTCTGAGTCGTTCCTGAAAGCTCTCAGACACGTTGAGTTGATGAATGCTGTGTAGGAAAGTAGTTTTGTGCTCATCTACTTTCTCTCTTGGAGCGACTGGGCAGGAAGCTGCAGTTTGTCGGAGTACACGTGCAGAGCGGGCGTATTAGGCGGCTTCGTGATAGGTCACTGAGAAACACGCCCACTCGCCGGGCAGCGGGCGCCGACAGCCAGATACAACACTCACACAAACACAGCCGAGAACGTCCAGCACACACACACACACACACACACACACAGCACTGAAACGGCCTTCAAGGAGATCAAGTGTTTGCTACACACACACACACACACACACGCCTGCATTACAGCCAACATACACACAAACACACACACACACACACACACACACTGCCCACTGTTTGCCATTCGTGACGAGATGTCAGACACCTTCGGGAAGTTGAGGAATGTGTTGGTGGATTCCGGAGGAGGTTTTTTCAGTCGACTCCAGAAAAAGTTGTGTGAGGCGTTTGTGTTCTTTAATGATTCAGATCGAATTTGCCTCTGACAAAAAACGATGTGTTGTTGATCCACATATTAGCAACAGGTTTTAATATGAGCAAACACTTTGTTGATAAGTCGCTCGACAGGATTCTCACAACACTGGGTTCTACTGTCGAGATGCAAAATGTAGAAAATGCAAATTCAAACTCTCAGTTAACGTGAAAGGGTTCATTTAAAAATAAAATAAAAATGAAACTAGAATAATGATGTCATAAATTTACTCTAGTTTTCTTTCTATTATTTTGTATAGACCGGACATTTAAAGTCCCTGAGGATCCATTTGGGTTCAGACGCAGCAGACGAATAAAGTTGGATGCTGTGAATGTCCTGAATTAGCCTGATCGAGTTTCGTTATAGATTCCAGTATTTTTTTTACCCGGCACATTTGCCATTAATTCAGTCGCTGTGACTTTATGGGTCACACGAGCTTTGCAGCTGTAGAGAATCAGAGAAATGACGACTTGGCGGTTCGGGGGCCGAATGTGAAACTTTCTGATTTACAAATAAATATGATTTTCAAAATGAATTATTTACAAATTTCAAGGGACCACAGCTCAAGAAATATTGTAATAATGTAGTCCCACAAATAAATACAAATCTTTATTTCTTACCGTATGAAAAGCTGAACATTTAATGCAACGTTCAGCGAAGCGAAAGATGTCGTTGTTTTTAACTTCCCTGAAATCTTAAAATGCTTTAAGTCTTTGAACGGAACTTTTTTTAAATGTCACAATCCTTATGGATCTGATTTGAGATTTACAGTCTGAAAACTGTTCTACGCTAAGTTTTCTATTGTTTCCAAGTTGACTGGTGAGTTAGCAGCTGCTGGCTTCCGGGTACATTTCAGCTCGTTTGGTGGGCGTGTCACAGGTGTCGTCCAATCAGCAGCCACCCTGTCGTATTAAAGAGACAGTGACAAAGTGGATTCTCTAAATGTGTCCCCTGCCGCTCGGTGTTTACATCAACTGCAGCTCATGGATCTAAACTTCTCCGCTGCCACAGATGCAACATGCACGAGGTGTTCAAAGCACCATCGTTTACGTTCCGGTGTTTTACTTTGATGTCCCCGGGCTGGACGCCGCCCTGGTCTGCAGCGCAGCACATGGAGTTGATTTAAGCTGCACCACAGCATTAGGCATCACGTCATCCTGTGAAAAGCGGCAGTAAAACCAGCCCCCACTAATTATCACCTCCTGTATGTTCAGGTTCACGGAACATGTTTCACTTCTGGCGCTAAATGCAGGAGGAGGCAGTAAAAACTCTGCTTTATGGCACAACTTGTGCAAGCTTTGGTGAATCTGCCGGCCGGTGTCACATTGTTATAGCTCGCCGTCGCTTGTGCCATCTGCCGTCTCAGCGGACCGCAGAGTGAAGGTAAAACTCAGAATAGCTGCTGTGAAATGGCCGGCAGATGGGAGCTGTGACATGAGAACAGTAAATGGAGGAAAACAAATCGCACGGCTCCAGCAGCACTCAGGGGACGTCTCATCAGCAGCCAGTCTTTACTACGACTGCGTTTACCACCAGTGTGTGCACAGCAGCTGCATGAAGCCCCACATGTTACTCAACTACTGATTGTTAACCGGCTCCTGCTCAGTCACATCATCCTTTTGTTTTAATTACTCAAGAGAAACACACCTACCTCGTTTCTTCACCTCCAAGCGGTTAAAGAATTCAATTGTTTGGTCACAGAGAAATTTCTTACGAATAAAGTTCTGTTGAATGAGCTCCTGCAGGGTAAAAGTGTGTGTCTACACTGGTTTTACCGAATAGCTAATATTAATAATCGATTCCGTAGATTGTGTGTGAAGATTGCGTGTCATGGCGATTCCCCTCCCTATCGCCCCCTGCAGGCTGGTTGTAGAGTAGGTCATAAACTCTGCCTCCTTTCGGGACATGAAACAAACTAAATAGATCAAAGTGGACGTTAAACACAGGTTTTCTGTCTCTGATCAGTTTGGTTTGAATCACACGGACGTTGGACTCTGGCTCCAAATGATGTCATCGGTCCAAGATGGCAGCGTTTTCTCTCCAGGATATTTTGGCTTAAATTTTTTGGGATAATTGGATAAAAGGTTTTTTTTTAAATATGTAATGAATGTGATTTCAGTGCATGAGGCGCGGATACAGGACGACTTGTCAACAGATTGTCGATGCTGTTTATACGTCAACAAGACAAAACAAGAACTGTGAATACTCAGTAGTTATTATCACTACATCTCTACATGAGTACACAGGACTAGTGGCAGACAATGAAGAAGAAGAAAGGGCCAGGTTTCAGTTTACGTCTGCATTCTGAAAAGGGGCATGCACCTTAGTCTTTGTACAAATAAATGACAAACTACATCCCTGACACAGCGACAGGAAAAATACCTTTTACTCGTACGGGTGATCCACGTCTGTGAATACGTCTCTGAAACCCTGAACTGTAAACGTGTTTTTTTTTTTTACTTTTCAAAGCGGCAATGCATAAACCAGAGTGTTCACCCTCATGAAGTTATTTTTACCTCCCATGTGTTCAAGCTGCTGCACGTTTAATGAAATATTCTCTCCTGCTGCATGTTCTCATCGACTCCCACATTGTTTTCTGATGTATGTTTGTGTGTCTGTGATTCTGTTTGGGCTTTGCACGCTGATTCACGCACACATGCATGTTTTCAAGTGTTAATATATCTGTGTGCCTGTGTGTGTGTGTGTGTGTGTGTGTGTGTGTGGGGGGGGGGGGGGGGGCTTCTACCTGTGTGTATGCTTATTTGTGTGCATGTGTTGATACCACTGCAGGAAGTTGGCAAAGAAGCAGAAGGAGACTGCCAGCAGCTCCACTCAGCAGAGGGAGATGGGTCCGGTCACCACGGCTGATAAGAGCACCACTAAAGTCAGCACGCTGCACAAAGACGACCCCTTCTCCACCTCCAACCAGGACCTCAACGGATTCAGTAAGTGGAAAATCGTCTGAGGTTCGAGCATCAGTGTGCAGCCGGAATCTAGCGACTGCAGCCGGCAGCTTCCTGAAGGTGCACAGGAGAATTTCCTGTTCCGGGCTAATATCTCAGTAACCAGCCGGGTGAAGTAACAGCAAGTGTTGTTGTGCTGTGGGAGTAGAGACACAACGAGTGTGTCTTATATAATACGTTTTACTGTTGGTTAACTTTTGTTTCACATAGTAAACTTTCCCTCGCCCTTGTCTGTACTTGGAAATATGCACACACCACGTCTCTGGGCCATTAATCATTTTGTCAGATTCATTTATTCAAATAGTGGACATCTCATTTTATGATAAAGCTCCATATGTCCCTCCTCCTCCTCCTCCTCCTCCTCCTCCTCCTCCTCCTCCTCCTCCTGCAGCATCAGCAGCAGCGTGTTGTGCTGTTTCACTAACCTCCATCTTACTTAGTGCTGTTGTAATCATTTTCAGATCTGTTCCTTAATTTCTTTCTGCCTCATACACATGCAAGTGTAGAAATGCAAATTGAATTATGCATCCTCGTGTATCTACCACTGCTTCTGAAAGTCACCCTGCCTGCGTGTGTGCGGCTATGTGGGTCCGTATTCCCATCTCTTTGTGGAATTGTGTGTCTGTGTGTGTGCGTGTGTGTGTGTGTGTCTGGGGTAATTAAACAGGGCCTCTCAGAAGGGCATTTTTCTCTTGAAAATGTCAGCCTGGCCTTTTGGGAGTGCTTGGCTGTTGAAAGCCAGGGGTGCCAGAGAGGGACTAAGTAGCAAGCTAATGTCGGCCGTAATTGCCGGCACTCTTCCCTTAACTGTCCACGCTGCAATCCTGACGCACAATAATGCTTTTGCATTGGAAGCACTTAGGACTGATCCCTTTTATCTGAACCTTGGATGTTCGATAAAGCTGTGATATTTAAAAACTTTGAAAATGTCTTTGCCTTCAAAAGGACCGGGGCCCTTTAGTGTGGAGTTCGTAACACACCGTGTGCAGAGTGAGTTTAGTTTCCTCCTGACCTTGGGTGCTAGATAAAACTTTACTGTCTCGAACACTGAACAGGTTTTTTTTTCTTTCTCCTTCGATCCAGACCTAACTGCATAATACCAGAGTCGATGGATAAAGGTTTGCGGTGTTTAGTGGATTTAGAAAATAAGTTACTGTCTTCTGGGCATGAATATACGGAGAGGAATGTTTTTTTTTTTCTCCTTCCAGGCAAAGTTGACAAGACCTTGCCTGCGGCCAAATATAAAGATTTGGCATTCAAATTGTGATGCAAACTAGATTTTAGGAATATGGTAAATAGGTGCCAGACATTCCTATAGTTTAGCTTTAAGTAGATGCAAAACACAAAAAAAAACATCTCTCAGCCTGCAGAGATTCCCCGAGGTTCCACATTTGCAATATATGTTCATATTGGGCCTCTGGATGCAGGTTGTAACGAGAGAAATAGAAATATATAATTCTGAGCATTTTGCTTTGTCGTTTTCAGTTTGTTGTTCAATATTCATCACAATTAGCTGTCAGGTTGATCAAAGTTAGTGCAACAAACTAGTCTTATCACATTCAAAGAGATTTATATACTTTTAGCTGTTGAAGACGACACAGAGACAAACACACACACACACCCAGAGTCACCGATCCAGGCTCGATCCTAATGAGACGGGGAGAAAACCGCTGACACAAGGCGGGGGGGACCCAATAATATTTGTGCGGATGGCCCCTCGCAGAGCAAATAACCTTTTTGTGTTATTGGATTCTCACCCAGTCACCGGCTGTCTTCACAGGACATTGCTGTCAAAGCAGATTTCTTTTGGTATGCGGGTGCACTCCTCGACGTATTAAAGTTGAGCTCCTTCTTTGCGGTGCATTAGCATACGGCGCCGGTGCGCATGAGACGGGGGGGATTTTATCACAGAAGTGGAGGAAATGTGTTGTGTTTGGGGGCATTAGCGGGGGGGGGGGGGGGGGGGGGGCGAGAGGAGGAGGAGGAGGAAACAGACGACAATAGAGCCAAGTGAAGATAAAACTTAAATGATCTGCCATTGGGGAAATTGGGCTATTGTCACAGAAAACACAAGCGCAAACAGAATATGAATAGGAATCACGCAAGAAGAGGTAATTTTTACATCAGGAAATTGTTATCACAATCATTTTTTCAAACACCAGTGAAATTAAATGGACGGTGTTTTCCCCTCGGACTTGAAACTGCCCCTTTACGTATGCACTTTATTCAAAATACACAAAAAGAGGTTGTTTTATAGTTGGTAAGATGATGTATCTGTGACAGGAGGCAGCCGAGTTTATTGTATCATTAGTGGAACCGTCCCATGCGTAGATGTGTATATATATATATAAATGTCTCCTTATGCCAGATTCCAAAATATATCATTTCTTCTAGCAGATCCGAATCTGAGCAGGTCCTCCTCTCTCCCAGAAGCTGGCACCGACGCAGCAGCAGCAGAAGATGACGTGTGCTAAAACCAGCCGAGCTCGATATAGCTAACAACTGTCACACTCACAGAAACACATGTCTCACGTCGATCGATAATTAGTGGGACTATTACATTTTGCTGCTCGCTCACACTCGTGTACATCACAATCCCACGAAGCCTCCTCCCTCCCGTCGCTTTACTTTGCGACAGGAAGAACGATGGTTTCACTTCAGCCGC
The DNA here is from genome assembly GCF_009819705.1 of Hippoglossus hippoglossus. NCBI lineage: Eukaryota > Metazoa > Chordata > Actinopteri > Pleuronectiformes > Pleuronectidae > Hippoglossus > Hippoglossus hippoglossus. Next base: position 2,378,887 of record NC_047155.1, read on the forward strand.
CATCACAACGGGGAGACGGCGACTTAAGTGACGACTTCCACGGCCGCTTAGCGACGTGCACGGGAGTTTTCCACGGATGTGAAGGGGTCGATGCCATTACAAGTTTTCAACATCGAGCTGGAGCGCAATCAAACCCCCCCCCCCCCCCCCACCCCCCATATTGTGCTCTATAGTGAATCTCCATAATGTGTGGGTGTGTTTACACTTACATTATAGATCAGATAGAAAGAAAGACAGAATAAGTAGGAGGCTGGGATTGGAAATTTAATAAACAGATGCGTTATGCTGAAAACAAGGTAACATAAAGGTACTAGAGCAAAAAACGGTGGAGACAAGAGGAGAAAGAGGGAGGTGTGTGGGGGAGGAAACAGTGGAACAGAAAGAAAAGGGCAGAAGAAGGGAGGCTTCATGTCATCTGCTCCGTGAGGATGAAGGGAGGTGGAAGGAGAAGCAGTTTCCACTAATGGCCTCGGACCATCGGGACTCTGAGATACACCGAAAAACACTAACATGCACGAGCACTAAATGGCTTCTGAAGGCCGACAGATAAATGACAATCACGTCTAAGTGAACGCACACAGAAACACACTCCAACACACAGAAACACACTCTAACACACTCCAACACACAGAAACACACAGAAACACACTCCAACACACAGAAACACACAGAAACACACAGAAACACACAGAAACACACTCCAACACACTCTAACACACTCTAACACACTCTAACACACAGAAACACACAGAAACACACTCCAACACACTCTAACACACTCTAACACACAGAAACACACTCCAACACACTCCAACACACTCTAACACACTCCAACACACAGAAACACTGCGGCCAGCTGCAGGTCCAACAGATGAATGTGTGCGGGCTCACTAGAATATCTGTTGTGGATTATTTAACAGGCTCAGCCAGTATATAATATATCACAGTTAGTCTCACAGCAATCTCTCTAGGTTTTATCGTATTGTGAGTGTGTGTGTGTGTGTGTATGTGTGTGTCTATCCTACATATCATTTATTTATAGACCCTGTGCAGTGTGTGTGTGTGTGTGTGGGGGGGAGATGGAGTGTGTCTGCAGGGACGTAGCAGCCATCAGTCACTGTTTAAGAAAGCAAGCCCCGGTGGTGAATTACGTTTACAGGGGGATGATATATTTCTGCTCGGCTCGGCTCTAACTGTCCTGTACCTTGTGGTCTGTCAGCCTTATTACCACAGTGGCTGGTTTCGAACTGGCAACGTACAATCTGATCAACCGCTGTAATGGGTTCGGGTGCAGCGGGGGGGGAAGTTAAGTTAGTTAAGTAAAGTTTACAATTCCGACCGCCACCTTTATTCCCACCAGGTTGACTCTGAATACAGACATACATCATCAGAGTGCTGGTGTCTGGAGTCGTTTATTTCTACCCGGACATTTATTCCCGCGGCCACAGGAAGAGAATAATCCGCTCTCGTGTCTTCTCATAACACCGTGACGTGTTCCTGAAGCAAATCTTGTGTCTCCGGCAAATCTTCACGGACGACGGAGCGCCACCTTCAACCAAACAGATCTCTCCAGCATCGAAATGAACTCTTCGTGTCTCGTGTCAAGTCGGAGGACAAGTTCTCCTCTTCCATGTTGCATCTGTTTCCCCCTGTTGTGCTCAAGACAACATGAGAACTCCCCTTGACTACGATGCCCTTCTGGTGAAACCTTCCAGAACACGATGTTGCGCCTGGTCTCCGATCACCCAAACAGGGCACATGTCACTCCGCTCTCAGTTTAAAAAGGTCTACTGATCTACTGAGCGGCCACATGGTTTTCATGGTGCTGCCATACAAACCAGTAGCCTGTCAGATTCAGCTTTAGCCTCGAGTTTCGGCCTGAATCGTTGATCACAAAGGCCAAAACACAACTGAAGTCATGTCCCTAACACCCGCTGGTGGCCGCTAACACCCGCTGGTGGCCGCTAACACCCGCTAACATCTGCTGGTAGCTGGTAACTTAAATTGTGCAGGAGACCTTCAAACGTACAAGGGACATTCACCATCTTGTCCTTTATTCTACAATCAACCTCAACTTGCTTTCCTTAACCACTGGAATCAAATTAAAGTCTGAAACACTTGCCTACAACACAACTTCTGGGTCTACGCCCATTTACTTGAACCCATTAACTTGACACTTCCTCCTGTCATGTGGTACTGCCTCTCCTGCCGACAGCTCTACTCTCTTTGTTTGTCGGAAGGATTACGAAAAACTACCTTGGATGGATCGAGAGCCAAGAACGTCCCCATTGAATTTGTGTATGAACCCAGAAAAAAGGGTGAAATCCAGGAATTTTTTGGGGAACTGGACAGAAACATATTTTATCCTGTTCTCTAACTTCTCCCTCATGCTCTGCCCCCCTCCCCCCTCCCCCCCACCTCCATTAGTTAAACCCACTTTGTGTTAACAGTCGATCGTCACACAAGCCACAAAATCAGTCCTTGTATTGACAAACAATATAAAGTATTTCAGATTTGAGTGCACGCTCGTGGAGATTGAGCCACTTTGTGGTCAAAACTCGATATCAGTGGCAGTGATGGGGCTAAAAGAGTTATTGGATTGTTCCTGCTGTTGAATATCGAGTATTGATCTACTTTTGTGTATGTTGTTATTGTTAATTGTGTCGTATGATGATGGATTTTTTTGAAATGAGGTCAACGACCTATCCCCTCCTCGGGATTCTCTCCTTCTCCTGATTTGTGCTTTACCCTCTGTCCTCTACATGATATTGTCTTTTTCCTTTCCTATTCCCCGAACTCCTCCTCACCTCCTCCTCTTCCCCTCTCACATCTGTTCTCCTCTTTCCTCCTCTCTCTCCCTTTACATCCTCTTCTCCCCTGTTACCTGCCTCTGCTGTCCCACACCTCACCTCTCCCTCCTCAATGTCGTCTTCCACTTGTCTCCTCATCCTTTTCTCTAACGCCTCTCCTTCCTTCTGTTTCCTCCCCAGCCTCCCCCTCCACCTGCTCCTTCTCTGTGCAGGGAAGCAAGACGCTGCAGAGCAAATCCCTGCTGAACTCCTACTACTCAGGTGAACACTTCAACGCACACACACACACACCCGTGCACACACACACACACATCAGCTTTGTTGTTGCTTTAGGCTGTGATTCAATTGCTGTAAAAGCCGTGGAGTCGCCCGCAGCTGTTGTTGTTGCAACTGGACCAACGATCTTTATGAACGACACCGTGTCGTAACTGAGGAACTGGACTGTTTACTCATCACATTTCACGACTGAGTACCACTACGTCGTTTGTGCTGATTAAGACATTTTGGTATTTCCGACTGTTCCGGCTGTTCCGGCTGTTCCTGACTGGTTTCTCTGTGTTCCCTCTGCCATGTGTTGACTTCCTGTTCAGTGTCCAAAGAGCCAGTTCCAGCCACGACTTCCATCGGTGAGTGAAACTGTTTATCTCACTTCAACGTCCGTGTGGAGCCTTTGTCACACATATTTGTTTTCATCTCTCCCACTTTCTCATTTTACGAATATTAAATGTGGTTTACTGTTACAGTCAAGGTGCCTCTTCACACACACACACACACACACACACACACACACACACACACACACACACACACACACACACACACACACACACTCAGAGGACAGAATGAAATGTCACTATCATTTTTCAGTCCCCTCTTTCTGTCTTCTTCTACTCGTTTCTTCTCCCTCTCTCTCCTTCTGTTGGCCAGATTGGCCAGTTCTTTGCCAAGTGTGTGATGATGCCAAATTGTCAGATGTGTGTGTGTGTGTGTGTGTGTGTGTGTGTGTGTGTGTGTGTGTGTGTGTGTATGTGGTCTACTTGCCCCTACCCTCAACCCCCCAACCACACACACACACATACACATTCTGTCACACATTTACTTTCCTGCCACACCTCTTCTCATCCATCCTTCATTTTCTTTGTTCTCTCAACTTCTTTTCTATCTCTTTCTTTGATCATTATCAGATTTGCTTTCATCTTTTCTCCATTCCACCTTCACTGTCTCCTCTCCTCTCCCCTCCTCTCCTCTCCCCTCCTCTCCTCTCCTCTCCTCTCCTCTCCTCTCCTCTCCTCTCCTCTCCTCGAATGAGAAACCCAAGTGCTGAGTAGATATTGAAGAGCAAATCCATGTGATGGACACTTTCTGTCTTTTCTGACCTGAAAAACAGATTGACCAAAGAAAAGTGGACGAATGAAAAGTAAAAATAAACTGTACTAGACGATATCATTTTCTCATTCGCTGCAATGTACACAACTCTCAGCACAGATTCCTTATTTGCTGATTGCACATCAAGGGATGATGAAGCAGAATGCAAAAATTCGCTTGAGCGATTTGTGCAATGGTACAGTTTTGCAGGCGTACATCTTTTACAGAGTGACATTAGCTTTTTGTCGAGCCATCTGTTCTCGCCACAATTAGAAAGAAGGTTTTAAAACAAAACTACAGCAAAACCAAATCTGTTTTTTGCAACAAATACATATAATATAGAATATGACAGAACTAAAGGGTGTGATTCAGCTTATAGATTAGAACTGATTTATTACATCTATTTCTATTTTTTTCACAAGGTGAGGGGTATTTATTCTGCAACGCGACAGCCAGATGCACCTGAACTGACTTCCGTCTATTTACCTGCTGCTCTAATACAAGTTGAGATGTACAGATGTTTTCACGTAACCTGGAAACACTTCCTTAAATGACATAATGATGATTAAACCAAATTAATTTAGTTCTTGGTTAAATTCGTGACCATGTTTTATTAATCGCAAATTTTCACTTCAACCCTTACAGCAGCCACAGTTCACGTAAACAGACAAACAAATGGATGAATGGATGAATACAGATCTAACATACGTAGAATCCACTGAATCAGTGCAACCCAACCTTTAGCAGTCCCTGCACCACACGAGGTTAGCCTGCTCATACATGTTTTTGTACACACAATACACATAGCTAGGGCTTGTTATCCACAAGCTTATATCACTTCTTGTTTGTAAAATGTTTACAGCAGAGAACAAGATTTAAAAATGACGTTAAACTTAATTGACAACATTAGGTCGGTCATTTCATCTGAGGCGGCCTCCAAGGGATTTCATCGTTCAGTAAATGGGAAGAAAACGTTTTATTTTCCGAGGCAAATCCAACATTTAGACCTTTTCCAAGACCTGCCAGGCTTTTTGAAAACGGATAATGGTAACCAGTGAAGATCGTTTTCAATAGCTTGAAGAGAGAGCGAGAGCGGGAGCGAGAGGGAGAGCGAGAGCGAGAGCGGGAGCGAGAGCGAGAGCGAGAGCGAGGGAGAAGAAAGTTATTAAGACGACAGTGAAAGATACAGATTGAAGGATCAAACACAGGCAGAAGGAGCTTGGGTAAATCCAGTGTGCAATGCAGAGGGGTTAAGCTCTGTGTGTGTGTGTGTGTCTGTGTGTGTGTGCGTGTGTGTGTTTGCTTTTGGACCAGCTGTATCGTGTTCACCGTAACTGACTCAGGTGTCTCCTTGTCTATGGAAACCAACACAGAAGCCAACACTTACACACAGTACACACATCATTATACAAATATATGCACGAAGAGATCATCAGAAAGTTGCAAAATATGCACAGAAGTACACACACACACACACACACACACACACACACACACACACACACACACGCACATCAACCCTGCGCAGTGTTAACATCGATGCGGACGCACCGTAAATCCATCGGATCAGTGGAAAGCCAGCGCAGCATAGCATGCATTTCATGTGCAAACACGTTTTGGTCTAAAAATCAATTTCCCAGACGCTGATGTATGTTAAAGGGGTTACGCCACACTGTTCTCTGTCAGCTCACCAAGCAAGCGTCAGCCGTTTGTGCCCCCGGCCAAGGACAGCCCTTCGCTGTTGTTAGCGCAGAAAGTCACGTTTTACCATGCATCACGAGCCTCCTGCAGTTAATTAGACACACTCAGTGTCACAAATACAGGGAAACACAACTGTGACCGTGCCGAGGAATCCCTCCGAGGTCGTAGAAGCCAAAGGATGAAAGTCAGGAAGTGAACCAGGAAGTGAAATCTCCCCTCTGCAAACTACCTTTTCAAGAAGGACGAAGATACAACAGACCAGTAGTAGATAATATTTAATAAACACAATGGTTTTGCTTTAGATGCCAATTTTTGTAGGCGACAACTCCCCAGAGTCATTTTTGTTCTTTGTAATTTACTGCAAGTAGATGCACGTTGAAGAGGAAAGAAGAAGCTGGGGAATTATGAAATCATTACGTCGCTAGTTAGGAAGTACAAAGATTTATTTACTTTGATTAATCTTTCTACACAATTTGTAATAATAAAAACGCAGTAAATGATAATATATAATAAAATTGATGTCAGTTCACATGTAGTTGCATTGACGAGGTTTCTCAGTATCACCCTAGGAAAAAGTGAATTTTAATAGTGAATGAAGATTCTGCTTTTGTAGTAGAAGTAAACTCTGCTCGACTATATAACGTGAAATTACACATTGTTCCCATTCTCATTTTAGTCAAAGTGCCTCAGTTTGGTTTCTCTTCGTTCTTTGTACAGAAGTTTGTTACTTTCAGAAGTTGGTGGATGGTTGTGAAGTGTTTGACCAGAGCTGCAGAAACCACAGTTAGATCCAC